>NW_023997704.1:0-18781 GCF_015586225.1 Lucilia sericata
AGACTACAGTCTATAGCTTAACAGGCTAGACTGTGACTCTAGACTAGACTGTACACCAGTCTATAGACTACACTTTATTCTACATTATAGGCTTAAGTAGACTAAGTAATAAGCAAGACTATATATGAGAACTTATACCAAAAAATTAGCTCTAATATCCAGTATAGGTTACAGTAGGGTCTCTGCAAAGTCGTTGCTTATCTTTAGTCTATAATCATTTTTTCTGTGTTTCTATATAGTTATTCCCACAAAGCTCATGTGAGTAAAAGCATTGCGTACGCGTATTGTGTTAAAAACTAGTGCTAACTAGAGCCTAAAATTATGCATCAAATTAATATATAACATTTTAACACACAACAAACCATGCTTCACACGCACACACACAAACATAGACAACACAAATAAAGCATGTCACTGAAGTGAAACTTAAATAATGCGTATGAAAAAAGATAATAAATTTTCTCCCACTAAATGTTTGCTGAAATTATGTGGATTTATATTTTTTGTCTCGTACTTTGTTATTATTATTTCAGTTTTTATTTTTGTTATCTTTTTTGTTAAAGTGTATGTACGTTTAAACAAATGACAAATTAAGATATTTTTTCAATACACAATTATGGAGTAACGCCATGCAAATACTGTGTTTTTAGTAAACGCCAAAATGTATGCATAATATATAACGTTTCACGCAAAAACTATGAAGGGTGCATACACATACACACGAAAAAGTAATTTTAAATAATCATATGACAACTGAATATGTTTAAATAATAAACACATTTATTATGCTGGTTATGGGGCGAGAGATTTTCATATTTGTAGTAAAATGGTTACAAAAATTTCAAATTTATTATCATCTGAATATTTTGTATGATGATGAATGTATTCATTTGTAGCAAATAAGATAGAAACGAATGTAAATAATTACACCAAAAAAAAAAAAAATGTGTGAACTATTGTGAATGTGAGTGTTACAAAGTGAAATGAAGGCTTTAGTTACAACAGACTAAAAATAGACTACATATTAGACTACAGAATATTAGACTAGACTTTAGACTATAGAATAAATAGTAGAGTAGACTTTAGACTAGACTATTGACTAGATTATATATGGGATATATACTAGACTTTACACTAAACAGTAGACTAGACTATAGACTAGACTTTACACTAGACTATAGACTATACTATAGACTAGTCTTTACACTATACTAAAGACTAGACTAAAGACTAGACTATAGACTAGATTACAGACTAGACTACATACTATATTATAAGATAGACTATAGACTAGACTATAGAACAGAACATAGACTATAGATCGGAATGCAGAATAGAATATAAAATAGACTATAGACTAGACTTTACACTAGACTATAGACTATACTATAGAATAGTCTTTACACTAGACTATAGACTAGAATAAAGACTAGACTATAGACTAGTCTTTACACTAGACTATAGACTAGTCTTTACACTAGACTAAAGACTAGACTGAAGACTAGACTAAAGACTAGACTAAAGACTAGACTATAGACTAGACTACATACTAGACTACATACTAGATTATATAATAGACTATAGACTAGACTATGGAACAGAACATTACAGATCAGAATGCAGAATAGAATATATATAACATAGACTAGACTATAGACTAGACTATAGACTAGACTATAGACTAGACTATAGACTAGACTATAGACTAGACTATAGACTAGACTATAGACTAGACTATAGACTAGACTATAGACTAGACTATAGACTAGACTAGACTAGACTATAGACTAGACTATAGACTAGACTATAGACTAGACTATAGACTAGACTATAGACTAGACTATAGACTAGACTATAGACTAGACTATAGACTAGACTATAGACTAGACTATAGACTAGACTATAGACTAGACTATAGACTAGACTATAGACTAGACTATAGACTAGACTATAGACTAGACTATAGACTAGACTATAGACTAGACTATAGACTAGACTATAGACTAGACTATAGACTAGACTATAGACTAGACTATAGACTAGACTATAGACTAGACTATAGACTAGCTAGACTAGACTATAGACTAGACTATAGACTAGACTATAGACTAGACTATAGACTAGACTATAGACTAGACTATAGACTAGACTATAGACTAGACTATAGACTAGACTATAGACTAGACTATAGACTAGACTAGACTAGACTATAGACTAGACTAAGACTAGACTATAGACTAGACTATAGACTAGACTATAAACTAGACTAGACTAGACTATAGACTAGACTAGACTAGACATAGACTAGACTATAGACTAGACTATAGACTAGACTATAGACTAGACTATAGACTAGACTATAGACTAGACTAGACTATAGACTAGACTATAGACTAGACTATAGACTAGACTATAGACTAGACTATAGACTAGACTATAGACTAGACTATAGACTAGACTATAGACTAGACTATAGACTAGACTATAGACTAGACTATAGACTAGACTATAGACTAGACTATAGACTAGACTATAGACTAGACTATAGACTAGACTATAGACTAGACTATAGACTAGATAATAGCATTTTTCTTTAGAACTCCCATAATTGGTAATATTTTTGCAAATTAAGTTTCATATCACCTAAATTTGAGTGGGCTTTCGTTAAGCACGCTGGTCTCATAATTCCGTTTTTTTTTTCTTGTTGGTCAACTAATTTGATATAAAATGCGAATTTTAAATTATTCTCGGGTTTTACTACAGCAACTATAAAATCATCAACATAATCATCATTTTTATACTCATAAATGTAAAATGCCGCACAACAACAAAAAACCTCATAAATAATAAATTATGATTGTGTTCTTGTTAAATTTATATATACATATACACTCATTTACATATATAAAAGAGTTTACGTATGAAATTGTATAGCATAAATTCGGGCGCTTTATTTTAATACATTGCAGTTGGTTTATTTATGTATGTATGTGTGTTAAAGTATAAGCTTTGTATCAGGCTTTATAGGGAAAAAAGTATGCTTTTCAGGTAACGACCTGTTTGTTGGCCAGTCATGAATTGGACTTTAAAACAAACATAGACACAATTTTATAAATATAAAAATACTTAAATGCATCTACGTAACACAAGTACTTAAAAATTCAAAAAATACAAAGAGACAAACTCATAAATGTATGTACTCTGCTTGTACATAAATGTAGAGCGGGCAGAACCACAACAAACCCTGTCACTCTATTTCCTATAATTTGGTAACACGTACAGATGTTTAACTTGTTATGAATACATCAGATAGAGTGTATACAATTCTGCCTCTGTTGTCTGGTTACTGCTCATTTTGCTTTTGTCCTGCTAAAGTGGGAGCAACATATGTTGCACGTGTTTGCTGTGTATGTGCTGTGGCAACAAATTATCGTATGGCAAATGTTTGTTGAACATGTAACCTGCATAAATGCAAGTAAAATTTGTTGCTGCAAATAATAAAATAAAAATATTCACAAAAAAAGAGGAAAAATGAGTATTCAAATAAAAGCTTTAAAAAATTATGTTACATGCCTCATATATGTAATAAAAATTTTGTTTATTTTTGACTTCGTTTTTGGTTTAGTACGGAGCAGCAGCAGTTTAAATTTCTAAGGGAAGGGTTGCAGTTTTTAGATAGAATGTAATTGGATTTTCTCATCTGTTACTTGTATTTTTTAAAATCGCCTCAAAAATGTCTTATTTACAAGCAAAACACTGCAAAAGTTCAAAATTAAAATTAATCATACGCCGTGGTGTGTATATACAAATAAATTTTGAAGATTTTTTAAGAAAAAATGCCTAAAAATAAGACTGTTCTTTGTTGTATTTTCCTGTAGACAATTACTTAGTAAAGCCTTAATACTGTTGTACAGTTCATTTCACAATTTGTAGTAGCAAAATATGTACATAATATTTAGGTGCGTAATTAACAACAAAAAACAAGCATTTTTAACAACAATAAAACAACTAGCAGTTACTAAATATAAGAGTTAAAAAATATAAAATAAAACCATAAAATAAAAAGTATTTAAAAACTAACAAAAACGCAAAATGATGTCAACACGCAAAATTAAATAAACACATACTTAAACGAAAAACACAACTGAAGGGTAAAGGAACTTCACACTTGCACTCCTAGGAACGTTGAGCAGGGATAGGCAAACAGAGATACAGTTTATAAAAAAAACAATAGTTATGACTATGACTAGACTATGACTAGACTATGACTAGACTATGACTAGACTATGACTAGACTATGACTAGACTATGACTAGACTATGACTAGACTATGACTAGACTATGACTAGACTATGACTAGACTATGACTAGACTATGACTAGACTATGACTAGACTATGACTAGACTATGACTAGACTATGACTAGACTATGACTAGACTATGACTAGACTATGACTAGACTATGACTAGACTATGACTAGACTATGACTAGACTATGACTAGACTATGACTAGACTATGACTAGGACTATGACTAGACTATGACTAGACTATGGACTAGACTATGACTAGACTATGACTAGACTATGACTAGACTATGACTAGACTATGACTAGACTATGACTAGACTATGACTAGACTATGAATAGACTATGACTAGACTATGACTAGACTATTACTAGACTATGACTAGACTATGACTAGACTATGACTAGACTATGACTAGACTATGACTAGACTATGACTAGACTATGACTAGACTATGACTAGACTATGACTAGACTATGACTAGACTATGACTAGACTATGACTAGACTATGTCTAGACTATGACTAGACTATGACTAGACTATGACTAGACTATGACTAGACTATGACTAGACTATGACTAGACTATGACTAGACTATGACTAGACTATGACTAGACTATGACTAGACTATGACTAGACTATGACTAGACTATGACTAGACTATGACTAGACTATGACTAGACTATGACTAGACTATGACTAGACTATGACTAGACTATGACTAGAATATGACTAGACTATGACTAGACTATGACTAGACTATGACTAGACTATGACTAGACTATGACTAGACTATGACTAGACTATGACTAGACTATGACTAGACTATGACTAGACTATGACTAGACTATGACTAGACTATGACTAGACTATGACTAGACTATGACTAGACTATGACTAGACTATGACTAGACTATGACTAGACTATGACTAGACTATGACAAGACTATGACTAGACTATGACTAGACTAGACCATAGTCTAATCTATAGTCAAATCTATAGTCTATTCTATAGTCTAGTCTATAGTCTAGTCTATAGTCTAGTCTATAGTCTGGTCTATAGTCTAGTCTATAGGTTAGTCTATAGTCTAGTCTATAGTCTAGTCTATAGTCTAGTCTATAGTCTAGTCTATAGTCTAGTCTATAGTCTAGTCTATAGTAGACTATAGACTAGACTATAGATTAGACTATAGACTAGACAATACTAGACTATACAATGGAATAAAGACTTAACTATAGAATAGACTGTAGACTAGAATATAGACTTAACTAGAGAATATACTTCATACTAGACTATAGACTAGAATATAGACAAGACTATAGACTATACGAGAAACTAGACTATGACTTGACTACAAACTAGACCATAGACTAGAATATATACTAAACTGTAAACTAGGCTATTGATAAGACTATAGATTGGACTATACTGTAAACTAGATTATAGACTGTAATATAGACAAGACTTTAGGTTTTTCTAGTTATGTTGACCACTGTATGTGAGTCTACTAACAGAGACAAATTTTTGGTCAACTGTATTTCATTATTTTTATATAGTATTAAGTTTATGACCATTTGTAATTTGGATTAGAATGTGTTGAAGATTAAGTTTGTATTAAAGAGGTTTTTAAAAACAAATTAGAATAAAATAAATCATGCAGCAGTTTGGTATAATAAAGGGTAAAAAGGTGTTTGATTTAGTGTTTACAATCAGTATAAAGTTAACATATTATAAAACAAAGTTTACTACTTACTTCACTAAATAAAGAGTTTAGCAATGAGGGAACAACAAAATTTCAGTTTATTGCTTAAATCTAAATTCCTTACTTAATAATCATTGTAAACAAAATTTGCGGCAAATTATTGCTTTAACTTTTGTTTAAATTAAGAAAGAACAAAAATTGCGTGTTGTTTGGATTAAAAGATTTAATTTGTTTTACTTTCGTTGCAAAATTCAACGCCCTGAAATTAATATGCATAAGCACGCATTTTTATAAATTCTTCTGTTTTTTGCCATGCAACCCCCAAATAACATTTTTATTAAATTATGACTGTAATAAAACAAATATTTTGTTTTTTCTGCCAGTTAAGTAAATGCCTTTTTTTGGTGGTTAAAAAAAGTGTATATTTTACATACACTTAACAACAATTATACATGCAATTTTTTACTTAGACCCCAAATAATAAGTTAAGCAAAACATAAACAAAACATAATTTCACCTAAAACTATACTTTATTATTTAAAAAGCTTTAGCCTTGAATTATGCTTGACTTTTCGCACTGTTACATCTAATAAATAACTTAATATTCAATGACTCTTATAAACTACGGAAACTAAAGAAATCAACTGCGGTTGAAACAAAGAACAGAAACTTTTCTCCATTTTTTGCCATTGGTTTATACAGCGATAATTGAAAATGTCACTGAAGCACGTTACAACAATATTGCAAACAAACGCACACTCACACACTCACATTTATAAGTTCAGTAAGAAAACTAAATTCTTGTCATTGCTTTGAGTACGGGAATGAAGACTGGCAGGAGAGAAACGAGTACAAGTAAATAATGTTTTCTTAATTGTGATGCCATTGGTCACGCAGCGTAACGAGAGCTTTAAGTTTTTCAATAGCTACGAAAGAGCAAAGTAAGGAGCATGAGTTTGGCTATAGTTATTAAGTTTGTAAAGAACTAAAATAATACAAAATCTTTTTGTTTTAAACTAGCGCTTGAGGAATGAGTGAACAAGTTGTTTTTGCTGTATTAAAAGTAGTTTTAATGTAATTTTTTGTGTTTGCTCTAATGGAAGTAGGGTATGCTTAGTTGGGCAGAAAACTTGGTAGTTTCAGACGCAAGTCCGGTTATAGTCAGGGATTAGCCAAGGTATAGTCATAGTCTAGTCATAGTCTAGTCATAGTCTAGTCTAGTCTAGTCATAGTCTAGTCATAGTCTAGTCATAGTCTAGTCATAGTCTAGTCATAGTCTAGTCATAGTCTAGTCATAGTCTAGTTCATAGTCTAGTCATAGTCTAGTCATAGTCTAGTCATAGTCTAGTCATAGTCTAGTCATAGTCTAGTCTAATAGTCTAGTCATAGGTCTAGTCATAGTCTAGTCATAGTCTAGTCAGTTAGTCTAGTCATAGTCTAGTCATGTCTAGTCATAGTCTAGTCATAGTCTAGTCATAGTCTAGTCATAGTCGGTCATAGTCTAGTCATAGTCTAGTCATAGTCTAGTCATAGTCTAGTCTAGTCTAGTCATAGTCTAGTCATAGTCTAGTCATTAGTCTAGTCATAGTCTAGTCATAGTCTAGTCATCGTCTAGTCATAGTCTAGTCATATATCTAGTCATAGTCTGCATAGTTAGTCATAGTCTAGTCATAGTCTAGTCATAGTCTAGTCCATAGTCTAGTCATAGTCTAGTCATAGTCTAGTCATAGTCTAGGTCATAGTCTAGTCATAGTCTATATAGTCTAGTCATAGTCTAGTCATAGTCTAGTCAGTCTAGTCATAGTCTAGTCATAGTCTAGTCATAGTCTAGTCATAGTCTAGTCATAGTCTAGTCATAGTCTAGTCATAGTCTAGTCATAGTCTAGTCATAGTCTAGTCATAGTCTAGTCATAGTCTAGTCATAGTCTAGTCATAGTCTAGTCATAGTCTAGTCATAGTCTAGTCATAGTCTAGTCATAGTCTAGTCATAGTCTAGTCATAGTCTAGTCATAGTCTAGTCATAGTCTAGTCATAGTCTAGTCATAGTCTAGTCATAGTCTAGTCATAGTCTAGTCATAGTCTAGTCATAGTCTAGTCATAGTCTAGTCATAGTCTAGTCATAGTCTAGTCATAGTCTAGTCATAGTCTAGTCATAGTCTAGTCATAGTCTAGTCATAGTCTAGTCTAGTCATAGTCTAGTCATAGTCTAGTCATATAGTCTAGTCTATAGTCTAGTCTAGTCTAGTCTATAGTCTAGTCTATAGTCTAGTCTATAGTCTAGTCTATAGTCTAGTCTATAGTCTAGTCTATAGTCTAGTCTATAGTCTAGTCTAGTAGTCTATAGTCTAGTCTATAGTCTAGTCTATAGTAGTCTAAGTCTAGTCTATAGTCTAGTCTATAGTCTAGTCTTAGTTAGTCTATAGTCTAGTCTATAGTCTAGTCTATAGTCTAGTCTATAGTCTAGTCTATAGT
Source organism: Lucilia sericata (assembly GCF_015586225.1). Classification (NCBI taxonomy): domain Eukaryota; kingdom Metazoa; phylum Arthropoda; class Insecta; order Diptera; family Calliphoridae; genus Lucilia; species Lucilia sericata. The sequence goes on from NW_023997704.1 coordinate 8,484, forward strand.
CTAGTCTATAGTCTAGTCATAGTCTAGGTCTATAGTCTAGTCTATAGTCTAGTCTATAGTCTAGTCTATAGTCTAGTCTAGTAGTCTATAGTCTAGTATAGTCTAGTCTATAGTCTAGTCTATAGTCAAGTCTATAGTCTAGTCTATAGTCTAGTCTATAGTCTAGTCTATAGTCTAGTCTATAGTCTAGTCTATAGTCTAGTCTATAGTCTAGTCTATAGTCTAGTCTATAGTCTAGTCATAGTCTAGTCCTATAGTCTAGTCTATAGTCTAGTCTATAGTCTAGTCTATAGTCTAGTCTATAGTCTAGTCCTATAGTCTAGTCTATAGTCTAGTCTATAGTCTAGTCTATAGTTAGTCTATAGTCTAGTCTATAGTCTAGTCTATAGTCTATAGTCTAGTCTATAGTCTAGTCTATAGTCTAGTCTATAGTCTAGTCTATAGTCTAGTCTATAGTCTAGTCTATAGTCTAGTCTATAGTCTAGTCTATAGTCTAGTCTATAGTCTAGTCTATAGTCTAGTCTATAGTCTAGTCTATAGTCTAGTCTAAGTCTAGTCTAGTCTAGTCTATAGTCTAGTCTATAGTCTAGTCTATAGTCTAGTCTATAGTCTAGTCTATAGTCTAGTCTATAGTCTAGTCTATAGTCTAGTCTATAGTCTAGTCTATAGACTAGACTATAGTCTAGTCTATAGTCTAGTCTATAGTCTAGTCTATAGTCTAGTCTATAGTCTAGTCTATAGTCTAGTCTATAGTCTAGTCTATAGTCTAGTCTATAGTCTAGTCTATAGTCTAGTCTATAGTCTAGTCTATAGTCTAGTCTATAGTCTAGTCTATAGTCTAGTCTATAGTCTAGTCTATCGTCTAGTCTATAGTCTAGTCTATAGTCTCGTCTATAGTCTAGTCTATAGTCTAGTCTAGAGTTTAGTCTATAGTTTAGTCTATAGTCTAGTCTATAGTCCTAGTCTATAGTCTAGTCGTTTTTGTTCATTGGGAGGTGTAAATATTGCATAGGTTCTAGTCTAGTCTATAGCATAGGCTGTAGTCTGGTCATTAGTCTAGTCGGTAGTCAAGTATATAGCCTAGTCTATAGGTTAGTTGATAGTCTAATCTGTGGTCTGGTTTATAGTCTTGTCTATATCATAATCTGAGGCCTAGTCTACAGTATATTCGTTATTCTAGTCTATAGCCTAGTCTATAAATCTAGTCTAAAGTAGCAAATGTGGTATATTGTCTACTTCAGTTGTTGTATTCTTTATAGTAGCCTAACTCATAGTCGAAGCTACCCTGAAAAAAATTTTTATTTTTGTCTTAAGAAAAAAAATATTGAAAACTTTTAATTTTTACATCGATGAATTTTAAATAAAAAGTTTTTAATGAACTTGTGTTGCTTGCTAGTGCAGATACTTATAAAACTAAAAAATTAAGGAAGAAGGACATGAAATTGACCATGTTATCAGTGTAATGATGAGCTTGAACAATGCTAAAGGGAAATAGAAACAATTTGTGCAGAAAGGGCGCTTATTACTTATCGAAATTTGCTGATCAGAGAGGTTTTGTCTCTGTAATATAACTGTATATAGAAGCGTATTTAAAAGATTTGTATTTAAAATAAAAAGTATATCAACATTAGTTATTTATAACCAATAGGCAAAATAGCTTTTTGTTATTCTGCTTGTAATTTATCTCTCCATTTTATTGACCTAATAATTTTGGTATTTTTATAAAAAATTACTACAAAAAACTTTACTTCCAATTAACCTAAATTTTATTGTGTGTGAAAAATGGTGAAAAAAAATAATACCGAACAGAGAAAAACATTGAAATTTATTACAAATAAACTTTCCAATAGAGCCATTAGTGCTAAAAACATTTTGCAATATTTGTTATAAATGTAGCTGTCAGTTTGGGTATTTTTTGTTTGTATATTTTCGGTTTAGTAGAAAATTTATTAAAATTATGTGTACTAAAATAATTTATAACAAAAAGGAAAAAAATTTTGTATGAGAGTTAGACAATGTGGAATCGTTATTTACCCAGCAAAGTGTTTTGGGTAATATTTAGGAGATAATAATCTTAATTGGGATAAAAAGCCCCTTATCTGTAAAATAAAACAAAACTATTCAAAAAATTTAGTTTATTACAAAGAAAACTAAGAAAATTTTAAACTTTGTATATTGTGCAACATTTTCACCACAAAATAAAACCTTAAACTTAGTTTGGCTTTAAAACACATACACATCCACTGGCAGGCAACAGCACCAGGCAAAAGATTGTAACTTGAAAACATGTCCTTTGCACTGACAATGTTGGTTAACAAATTTGTTGTTGTAGTTGGTTATTTACTTTTTAGCTATAGTTGTTGGCTACGTATTCCACTGCCGCTTCTGTTTGTGTTACTTTGGGTTTTTTCTGTCATTTTTTTTGTTTAAGTGATTTTGGGAAGAGTAAACAACGTTAAAAAACTAGACACATAAACCAAAGTAATACTGCTAACAGGACAAGCCCCTTGAAAAATAAAACAACGAAAAATGCTAAAAAAACTGCATGTATTTATAACAAACACACTGCTATACACAATACCATGAGTTTATGTTTTTTTCTCCACTTTTTGGTATGCAAAAGTCCAACTATTATCATGGTTTGTTTGTATTAGAGTACGCGTGGATGTGTTTTTGCATACGTTGTGATAGTTAACAGAATCGTTCAACAAACACAGAATGGTTCCAATTCAGCTATCATACAGTTCTAGTTCTAGTTCAGTCTAGTTCAGTCTAGTTCAGTTCTAGTTCAGTTCTAGTTCATTCTAGTTCCATTTCTAGTTCAGTTCTAGTTCAGTTCTAGTTCAGTTCTAGTTCAGTTTCTAGTTCAGTTCTAGTTCAGTTCTGTTCAGTTCTAGTTCAGTTCTAGTTCAGTTCTAGTTCAGTTCTAGTTCAGTTCTAGTTCAGTTTCTTGTCAGTTCTAGTTCAGTTTCTAGTTCAGTTCTAGTTCAGTTCTAGTTCAGTTCTAGTTCAGTTCTAGTTCAGTTCTAGTTTCAGTTTCTAGTTCAGTTATAGTTCAGTTCTAGTTCAGTTCTAGTTCAGTTCTAGTTCAGTTCTAGTTCAGTTCTAGTTCAGTTCTAGTTCAGTTCTAGTTCAGTTCTAGTTTCAGTTCTAGTTCAGTTCTAGTTCAGTTCCTAGTTCAGTTCTAGTTCAGTTCTAGTTCAGTTCTAGTTCAGTTCTAGTTCAGTTCTAGTTCAGTTCTAGTCAGTTCTAGTTCAGTTCTAGTTCAGTTCTAGTTCAGTTCTAGTTCAGTTCTAGTTCAGTTCTAGTTCAGTTCTAGTTCAGTTCTAGTTCAGTTCTAGTTCAGTTCTAGTTTCAGTTCAGTTCTAGTTCAGTTCTAGTTCAGTTCTAGTTCAGTTCTAGTTCAGTTCTAGTTCAGTTCTAGTTCAGTTCTAGTTCCAGTTCTAGTTCAGTTCTAGTTCAGTTCTAGTTCAGTTCTGTTCAGTTCTAGTTCAGTTCTAGTTCAGTTCCTAGTTCAGTTCAAGTTCAGTTCTAGTTCAGTTCTAGTTCAGTTCTAGTTCAGTTCTAGTTCAGTTCTAGTTCAGTTTCTAGTTCAGTTCTAGTTCAGTTCTAGTTTCTAGTTCAGTTCTAGTTCAGTTCTAGTTCAGTTCTAGTTCAGTTCTAGTTCAGTTCTAGTTCAGTTCTAGTTCAGTTTCTAGTTCAGTTCTAGTTCAGTTCTAGTTCAGTTCTAGTTCAGTTCAAGTTCAGTTCTAGTTCAGTTTCAGTTCACTGATATGTAACAATATAGTACATTTGTGATATACATATGTATATGTGTATGTTAGGACATGCATTTGTATTAGTGTTTGTATTTATGTTGGTTTTATGGATACGACTGTAATATGTTGAACATGCCTTGTGATTCATTTATTTGTTCATTTCGGTATATTAATTTTTTAGTAGGGAAATGGGTAGTCAAAATGTAGTGGGAAGTAAAAGTGGTACCAATAAATATTTTCGAAAACAACTCAAATATACCGTTTGAAAGCATGCTTTAAATACAGTTTTTAATAAAACTTATTTAGTTAAACTAAGAGACAAATTCGACGTAGATAATCTACCCAACAAACAATGTGATTTAATTGTTCATAATTTGCGAGACAAAATTTCCGTTTACTGTGATCCTTCATTTCCATAGTTGGTCCCAATTTTACTTTCATAAAATGTATGTCTGTATATGCATTTGACTTCAGTTAAGTTGGCCAGCTTTTTGTTTTGCTTGGTAGCTTTCAGTTTTGTTTGTAGTCAGCAACAACTGCCAAGTTGTTTAAACAAAACGGTGCTCGTTTTTTTATTGTTCTTAATTTTTGCAGTTTTTGTTGTTTAGAAATTTTACCACGTTCTCTTTTTATCAGTTTTTTTTTTGGTTTGCTTAGAAAACACAAAAAATACTTTGTACGAAAATATTCGCAATGGAGAAAAAAAACTCATTAACATGTCAACACAAAATGTTGGGTGCACAAAAAAAGTAGTCTGAAAAAAAAAAGAATTAAAACCTTTGTTTGTGTTTTTTTTTTGGAAGCAGTTCCCTGTTTGGGGTTTAGTTTATTCAAAAGGCTTTCAAATTTTTTTCAAGCAATTTGCTTATGTTTTTGTCATTGTGATGGCTTATAATAAAGTAATATTTTTCTAATAAACTTTCTATAAAATGATGGTGTTGTTTGGATTTTTTTCTTTGTTGGTGCTTTTTGTGGAAAACAGTGTATACAAGAATAGAAACTGCAAACAATTAGCAAATTATGTTAAAAGAGTTTATTTGAGATTGTTTTTATACTAGAACTGTACAATTGAACTAGTAGAACTGAACTAGAACTGAAACTAGAACTGAACTAGAAACTGAACTAGAACTGAACTAGAACTGAACTAGAACTGAACTAGAACTGAACTAGAACTGAACTAGAACTGAACTAGAACTGAACTAGAACTGAACTAGAACTGAACTAGAACTGAACTAGAACTGAACTAGAACTGAACTAGAACTGAACTAGAACTGAACTAGAACTGAACTAGAACTGAACTAGAACTGAACTAGAACTGAACTAGAACTGAACTAGAACTGAACTAGAACTGAACTAGAACTGAACTAGAACTGAACTAGAACTGAACTAGAACTGAACCAGAACTGAACTAGAACTGAACTAGAACTGAACTAGAACTGAACTAGACTGAACTAGAACTGAACTAGAACTGAACTAGAACTGAACTAGAACTGAACTAGAACTGAACTAGAACTGAACTAGAACTGAACTAGAACTGAACTAGAACTGAACTAGAACTTAACTAGAACTGAACTAGAACTGAACTAGAACTGAACTAGAACTGAACTAGAACTGAACTAGAACTGAACTAGAACTGAACTAGAACTGAACTAGAACTGAACTAGAACTGAACTAGAACTGAACTAGAACTGAACTAGAACTGAACTAGAACTGAACTAGAACTGAACTAGAACTGAACTAGAACTGAACTAGAACTGAACTAGAACTGAACTAGAACTGAACTAGAACTGAACTAGAACTGAACTAGAACTGAACTAGAACTGAACTAGAACTGAACTAGAACTGAACTAGAACTGAACTAGAACTGAACTAGAACTGAACTAGAACTGAACTAGAACTGAACTAGAACTGAACTAGAACTGAGAACTGAACTAGAACTGAACTAGAACTGAACTAAACTGAACTAGAACTGAACTAGAACTGAACTAGAACTGAACTAGAACTGAACTAGAACTGAACTAGAACAACTGAACTAGAACTGAACTAGAACTGAACTAGAACTGAACTAGAACTGAACTAGAACTGAACTAGAACTGAACTAGAACTGAACTAGAACTGAACTAGAACTGAACTAGAACTGAACTAGAACTGAACTAGAACTGAACTAACTAGAACTGAACTAGAACTGAACTAGAACTGAACTAGAACTGAACTAGAACTGAACTAGAACTGAACTAGAACTGAACTAGAACTGAACTAGAACTGAACTAGAACTGAACTAGAACTGAACTAGAACTGAACTAGCTGAACTGAACTAGAACTGAACTAGAACTGAACTAGAACTGAACTAGAACTGAACTAGAACTGAACTAGAACTGAACTAGAACTGAACTAGAACTGAACTAGAACTGAACTAGAACTGAACTCGAACTGAACTCGAACTGAACTAGAACTAAACTAGAACTGAACTAGAACTGAACTAGAACTGAACTAGAACTGAACTAGACTGAACTAGAACTGAACTAGAACTGAACTAGAACTGAACTAGAACTGAACTAGAACTGAACTAGAACTGAACTAGAACTGAACTAGAACTGAACTAGAACTAACTGAACTAGAACTGTACTAGAACTGAACTAGAACTGAACTAGAACTGAACTAGAACTGAACTAGAACTGAACTAGAACTGAACTAGAACTGAACTAAACTGACTAGAACTGAACTAGAACTGAACTAGAACTGAAATAGAACTGAACTAGAACTGAACTAGAACTGAACTAGAACTGAACTAGAACTGAACTAGAACTGAACTAGAACTGAACTAGAACTGAACTAGAACTGAACTAGAACTGAACTAGAACTGAACTAGAACTGAACTAGAACTGAACTAGACTGACTAGAACTGAACTAGAACTGAACTAGAACTGAACTAGAACTGAACTAGAACTGAACTAGAACTGAACTAGAACTGAACTAGAACTGAACTAGACTGAACTAGAACTAAACTAGAACAAACAAATTCTATAAAATCATGTGCCAGCTAGGTTTGACAGCTGGGTTTCTCTTTGGATTACTTTTTTCCCCTTTTAATATAATTTCCTTTTAATTAGCATTTAATTGCATTAATACAATTTAAATTTTAAATTCAAGTTTAATGAATTCATTTATATTTTAATTTGTTATTTGTTTTATTATGTATGTTACATTATACTTGTTGTGGTTATTGTTTTTGTATTGTCCTGTTCTAATTTGAATTGGTCGAAATCAAATGAAATATGAAACCCATAAATGATATCATAATGCAATTAATGTTAATGTCACTTGTAAAGGACACATATTTGTATAATACTCTCTTCCTTGTTGAACATTTGTATGTATCTATAAGTTTATAAGTAAAATGCCAATTAATTTGAAATATTTTACACATACACACACAGACATATTGACATATGCAGACAAGTGTTTGTGTGCATGCTAGCATTTATACAAAGTTCTGGAAAAACAATAGTAAACGTATATTAGACTGGCATATGATTTATTTTGAAGATAGAAAGAGGCTTACACATACACACAGCTAGAATTATAAACATACATTGACACTTATTATATAAGTAAAATACCTAGAGGAATAAACAGTAACCAAAAGTTAGGATATACACGTAAGTACATATGGACAATAAATCTATAAATACTGTAGTCTTTAATATAATACAACTTATGCCTACATTGAAATTTAATAATGATTGTATGCATTTCACCTATGCATGTTAGAGTACAAGTTAGATGTTATAAATACATATATGTATGTATGCATGTATGTATGTATGTACGAACATTCATTGACTGTTTGCCGCAAAACGTTATTTTAAATGATATCGAGGATTATGTGAGAATGTTCAGAAGAACAAACATAAATAAATTCAGTTCTGTTCTAGCTCAGTTCTAGCCTCAGTTCTAGTTCAGTTCTAGTTCAGTCTATTCAGTTCTAGTTCAGTTTCTAGTTCAGTTCTAGTTCAGTTCTAGTTCAGTTCTAGTTCAGTTCTAGTTCAGTTCTAGTTCAGTTCTAGTTCAGTTCTAGTTCAGTTCTAGTTCAGTTCTAGTTCAGTTCTAGTTCAGTTCTAGTTCAGTTCTAGTTCAGTTCTAGTTCAGTTCTAGTTCAGTTCTAGTTCAGTTCTAGTTCAGTCTAGTTCAGTTCTAGTTCAGTTCTAGTTCAGTTCTAGTTCAGTTCTAGTCAGTTCTAGTTCAGTTCTAGTTCAGTTCTAGTTCAGTTTCTAGTTCAGTTCTAGTTCAGTTCTAGTTCAGTTCTAGTTCAGTTCTAGTTCAGTTCTAGTTCAGTTCTAGTTCAGTTCTAGTTCAGTTCTAGTTCAGTTCTAGTTCAGTTCTAGTCAGTTCTAGTTCAGTTCTAGTTCAGTTCTAGTTCATTCTAGTTCAGTTCTAGTTCAGTTCTAGTTCAGTTCTAGTTTCAGTTCTAGTTCAGTTCTAGTTCAGTTCTAGTTCTATTCAGTTCTAGTTCAGTTCTAGTTCAGTTCTAGTCTAGTTCAGTTCTAGTTCAGTTCTAGTTCAGTTCTAGTTCAGTTCTAGTTCAGTTCTAGTTCAGTTCTAGTTCAGTTCTAGTTCAGTTCTAGTTCAGTTCTAGTTCAGTTCTAGTTCAGTTCTAGTTCAGTTCTAGTTCAGTTCTAGTTCAGTTCTAGTTCAGTTCTAGTTCAGTTCTAGTTCAGTTCTAGTTCAGTTCTAGTTCAGTTCTAGTTCAGTTCTAGTTCAGTTCTAGTTCAGTTCTAGTTCAGTTCTAGTTCAGTTCTAGTTCAGTTCTAGTTCAGTTCTAGTTCAGTTCTAGTTCAGTTCTAGTTCAGTTCTAGTTCAGTTCTAGTTCAGTTCTAGTTCAGTTCTAGTTCAGTTCTAGTTCAGTTCTAGTTCAGTTTTAGTTCAGTTCTAGTTCAGTTCTAGTTCAGTTCTAGTTCAGATCAGCTTCAGTTGTCATTTTATTAAAAATATATAAATATTTAAGATTAAATTCATAATATTGTATTTCATTCAAAATATCGTTTATGCATATCTAGATATTTAAAAAGTTTTTGGTTTATTTAATTTTCCACATACTTATATATTAACCTAATAATTCAGGAAAAAAACTAAATTTTCCTATGACTCTCGTCTGAGATCAGCGAATAACTTTTCATTTTCATTCAGATTCTTTGCCACATCTAGTTCTCCTGTTATTCTTTTTCCAACATTTATACACAATTGAACCTTACATCCGTTAGAACATCCGTTAATGTTTCCTCTTTATTGTTGCTCTGCTGTGGCGGAGTAAAACTTTTGCTTTAGCATATGCATATAATGTGTAAAAAGTATGCAGCCTACTTTTAGGCGGTAAAGCATAGTAAGTACATACTAACAAGATTAAGTCTCTATTGAGTTATGTACTGTTTTTTTTTTCTCGGAGTATACATATTTTAACAAATTTTATTTTCTATGATTTTGCAAAAAGATTTTTTATTTATTTTTTTATTTTTTTCGGAATGAAATAAAAAAGGATTTGTGGGAAGTACAATAATATAATATTGAATGAGTTAGAGAGTTTAGAAGAGCAGGAATAGGAAAAGTGTTGGAAGTATTGTATGTGAGTTATGTTCGGAATAATTTTGTAATAAAAACTGCTAGAAATTTAAAATTATCACGGAAGTTGTGGCATAAAATGTTGAATTATTTTAGTTTCTATATAGTTGTTTGTTTAAAAATACAAATAGATTGTTTAAATAAATTAGTTTAACTTAAATAGTATTTACCCAATTTAGATGTTCTTTGTGATGGATTCAATTAGTTTTGATATGTGTATTACAACCCCTTAAAGTAGGCAATTATTTGTTTTTCTTTTGAAATTTCTGCTCTTTTATACTGTTTTTTTAATATTTGCTGTTTTAAATTAGTTTTACACTTTCATCTTTATTGTATGCAATTTTAATATGTTTATTTCATATTCGCCTACATATATGCAATTAAACTTTTTTCATTAAAACCTCAAACCCATAAGTGTTGTTAAGTGTATTTTGTATGTATTTAAAAAAACTACAAACTTTTTTCTATAGAGTTATGTCATTACACTTTAAAAACAGTTTTTGCAAATACGAGGTTAGTTCACAAAGTCTATATTAAGAGTAAAATCTAATGACATAAATAAGTGTGTTCTAGAAGATGTGAAATTAAGAGCCATACTATTTTTAAATAATTTACAGTCTAAGAATGAAGTAAATTTTCCTTCTTCATTCAAATAACTTTAAAAGATAACCTCATATATGCAGAATTCATGTTTGTAATATGTAATTGTAGATATAATATCATTCTAGCTAATTTGATATGCAGATTTTTAGTTTACTTCACCCTAGTTTTTATGTCACAGTTTGCAGTACTACAAGTATACGATAGTTTTTCATTACTAGGCACAGCTTTACATTTAAGAGAGAGAAGTCTGGCAAACGTACGTACGTGTATGTTTATCAGAGAGCAGTTATTGAAAATTTATATTTAAGAATTATTCTAAAG
>NW_023997705.1:0-18726 GCF_015586225.1 Lucilia sericata
AACATAAAAGTGTCCTAGGCTGCCTCACCGATGTGCTCTCGCTTATAATGTAAGCCACAATATCATTAAGACAAATTAATATTTCACTTACATTATGTGTGGAGTTCTAAGCGAAGTTAATGAGACGCCTATAAACGCTTGCAAATAAGAATGTAATGTATGTAGATTACAATCCTATTTGCATTTGTAAGTTAAAGTACCATGTCTTCCGATTATGCAATAGAAAAAATATATATTTTTTATATTTATTTTAAAATTATGCAAGTTTATTTAAAAATGATCATCAAATAATAAACATGTATTATAGTTAATTCAATAAAAATATAATTAAAAAATAAAAGATAAGATAAATGAAATTAATCTTAATTTTCTTTTGAAACTTTCGGTAATCTTCCTTTAGAGATCCTGTAAATAATCAAGAGGAAATTGTCAGTATTAAAACTAGAATATATGAAGTACATTTACCCCAATTTTTAAGTCCATTTCTGCCATTTAGATCACCACAATTATTTTAAATTTTTACAATAAAATAACTTTTTTAACAAAACACAACGTCACTTACAAAAGATCAACTATAAACTGAAACAAAAATATTCTTCTTTTCATGTATGTAGTATACAAAAGAAAAATAAAACGGTACTTTAGTTAAGATTTTTTTAAAAGAAATAAAACAAAAAACAACATGAAAAAGGCAGTTAACTCTCTGCTTAAATCGTAATCTATGTTATAATTAAAGTGCATGATATGTTGGATTACGCATGTATTGCACTCTAAGTACTTAGATTGCTCGCTTAGAACGTCATACTGATGTCATCGAATATTATCTAAGTACTTTGTTTCATTTACCGCTGGGAGATTATAAAGTAAATAAGAAAACAATATTTAACATTTTATTACTTGTTTGCAACTTTTATAATACAATTCCCACAAACCAAGTTTTCTAATTAATTTCCAACTTAAAGAATTACAAATTTTAGACTTTAGAAAACTGAAAACATAATTCTCATTACAACATGCCAACTTAAGGATGAGGTTAACACTTCATACAGCCAATATGTTTAACTATAACACAAAAGTAAAAAAGGTGTTGAACCCAAAAAACCCAACAGCCACAACGAAACAAACAAATGAACAAACATTTTAAAGAAACTATATATTTAATTTAGCTTGTAATTACACGTATATAACTACTTTTTAAGTAAAACATCAGTTGCTACTCAAACAATCACATATACACGTAAAAACAAAAAAGACTGTCATGATGGTGGTTTTGGCGGGATTGATGACTGTTGGTGAGACAGACAAAATTGCTGTGGCAATGTTTGTCTGCTGGAGAAAAAGTTCAAAATGTATAATTTTGAACTTAAATAAATTAATGTTCAACGTTCAAAAAGGTGTCAAAACTTGTGAGCACATTGTGTAAAATATACACATTTCGTAGAAAATTTAACACTATTCTACCGTTAACCAACAACCAGAAGAGAAAAACAACAAATACAAATGATAAACGCACAATCTTACACTAACTACATATACATACTTACAAAAACATTTTGTGTAGCCTGCAGTTCGGGGTGCATGTCCCGAAACTAGCGTTTTTTAATGTTAGTCCTGATTGCAGTATTAGATTCTATGGTTTATTGCATTTGAAGTGACTTTTCTTTATTTTTTTAAGGACAATAAAGTGATGACTCTCTTCTGCTAGTGTTTAAAAAGTATATAAGTTCGAGTTAACTAACTTTGTTTCCTTCGAAAAATACGGGAAAATTATAGGGTATTGCCACCAAAATAACTGTAAAGTATAATTCTTACATACATATGCATACAAGCATCAGAAATATAAATGGAAATGTTTTCAAGTGTCAGTATGTACATAAGTATGTGTGAGAATATTTATGCCTACCAACCTATCCATATCTATATACATACATATATAAAAGAGTCGCGTTACTGACTGATTGATCATCGCTAAGATTAACAACTGAACATAGAATCATAATATTTTGACTGAAGATATAATTTCGGTCGTTTAGATCCACTAAGGAGGAATTTTTTGACTAAAACATACAAAAGTTTTTGTAGAAATGAGTACTTTTCACAAATGCAGAATTCAAAATAAATTTTAAAAATAGATTCTAGGTTATACTCAGAAACACCTTTCAGACATTTGGTATAATTTCGACTAAGTCATGTCTATCTGTCTGTCTGCCTATCCGTCTGTCTATCCATTTGTCTATTGAAATAAATTTTCTGCAGACTTTAGATGTCCTTGTAGGTATATTTTCAATAATTTTATCAGAGATGCTATAAAGAAGTTTAAAATTAGCATAATCGGTTCAAAAATAACGGTGATATGAAAAAATCAGAGACAAGCTATGAAAATTTCATCAACAAAAAATGAATATTTGAAAAGTTAATTTTATTTCAATTATAGTAGCGAAGCATCACGGGTACAATAGTTGTACATAAATACACTCACGCATACTTATTCATATGTTGAAGTATATATTGGTTCTAGGTTTAATTTCGTTTTTTTTGTTTGTTTTCTTCACAGGTTGCAAATGATAGAGGTTAAACCACAAAAATATGTTTCCAGTGAATATAAGAGGTGGTTGTTACATACACTTGATGCTGTTGGCAGAGATGATGCTCTTGCTCCGTTCAAAATCTTTTTATTTTTAGGCTTTATTTATAACAACCTGCCTTAACCTCCGACCCTCAAAAACCTCAGTGATATGCCTAAGGTTACGTACAAGGCGGTTATTATTTGTGTAGGTGTGTTAGTGTATACGAGAGAAGGTTCATTTCAATAATGATATAGAGTGGCAAGTCTCAGCCACTTATGAAAAGAGTTAAATTGAAGATCTTTCTGTAGATGTAGTTTAAACAGTGATTTAACACAAAACGAAGACATAAAATTGGGCGTTTAAAAAGAAATTACAGTTGTTGAGTTAAGTGTGTTTGTGTAAAATGTTAAAGAAGTTCGTACAAAAGTATTTATGTTTATGGAGATTTATATAATGAGTATTTAATGTTTCAAATTTATGGATTATATCAATGTGATTTTAATTTAACTAATTTTGTAGTAAGATGGCACTAAGATATATGGGTTTTTTTTTTTTTACATTAGACTAGTACAAATTTATCTTTTTGTATAGATATTGGGTTACAAATAAGAATAAGTATTAAGAATTCATAAATAAGAGACATTTTTAGATTTTTTTGTATTTAAAGGAAATATTTTGTTTCCAATAAATAGAAAGTATTTTGTTCCAATATATAACAATCTTTTCATGCATATTTGAGGAAATTTTAAAATAATTTTTTTAAACCCATAAATTTTGTTTTAAAATTTTTCAATTTCGTTACTCTTAATAAGCATTAAAGCTTTATCTCTATAACACCCTTCCGCTTTCTTTGCACACCCCAGCCTTGCAAAAATATTACCAAGCGGTTTTTCTTTGCTAAACTTGTTCATACAAATTATATAATTTTTTTTTCTATTTCTATTTATCTTGGCAAGTTTTTCAAATGTTTATTTTTTTCCTTGTTTTTTTTTTTGCGCGTTTCCCCCTTTACAAGCAATTTGAAAATTTTATTTTTCGCTTGAATTTTTCTTTTTATGTATTTTACATTTTGTTGGTATTTGTGTTGCGCTTTCCTTTTTTATATTTGTATGCGTGTGTTTGTATGTATGGGTGTGTTTGAGTTGTTTTTTGGTGTTAGTGCTAAAAAGAGGTTTTAAATTTTATGATGACACTTTAGTTAAGCACTAAAGTGTACACGAATTAAGTGCGTTTTTATCTCGTTATTAGTGAAACGTGATTTAAATATAAAGAAAAAAATTTACTTATTCTTGGGGAGTATCGCGAAATAGTAGATTTTTTTTTTTAAATTTTATTTATCTTTTTATTTTACATACACTATATTTCTTTTTTATAAGCGACACTTTCGTGTTAGATTTAATTATAGTAGACAAAATACATATCATACTCATATTTCAGCGAAAAAGACAATTTAAAGGGGAGAAAAATTTACGTAAAAACAGAGTATAATAAAAAATATAAAATATCTATATATATAACAATTAAAATATTTATGGACTAATATTGTTTACCCTAAAAGTCATATCTGGATCTTTAAAGATCTCACAGGTTCTCAAAGGATCTCACAGATATATGGAGCCATCAGAATATTTATTTTAACATACAGACAGACAGATAGACACGCAAACAGGCAGATACTTACAAGTAGACAAACAATCACACAGACAGACAGAAATACAGACTTACAGACAGACACACAGAGGCAAACAGATAAACAGACGGGCAGACAGACAAATAGACAAGATGTCTAAGTGCTTAACGTGAACACCAGCCTTGACGGCAGGTGGTAGACTTGACCCATGAATCTACCACGCGCCCATGAATTCTTCTATAAAGTACTCCGGTGGCAATTTTGTACCTTTCATACAGTACTTGTTCATGGCCGGTCCATGTACAACTACTTTGCTGAAGTACTCGAGCTATCTAATCTCTTGCCATAGTAGCCTAGTTGCGGAATTACAGGCAGCATAATATCATGGACAAGAAAAAAGCAATCTATGGTCTTAACAATTTAAAGCCCGCTCAACCACACTAATGAGATGGCTCTGTTGATTCGGTAACAGAACATAGAGACGTATTTCGTAGTCCGAAATGCCCAGCCAATAAATCAGGATCCCTCTGTATGTCAGATAATGTGATAAAGGATGTAGGAATTTCCAAAGTCAATTCGCTGGCCACCCGTAGCGCCAGATTATATGGTGCTCTTGTTGGACCCCATGTCAAATCATTCCTAGGAAAGGCCGAGGATACGTTTGATCATCCCTAGTTTATAGTCCCGACAGACTAGAGGTATTGGTAGCACCTCTTTTACCGGGATAGTGCAATAACACCAAGATGGAGATTTCACCAAGGTAACATGACCCCGGGGGAAACAAATAGTCAGAAAAAATAGTCAAAACAAGCCGATGTGATTTTAATCTTAATTTGCAAACTCGAAATTCCAAAAGTATATTTTTTTTGAGCCATTACTCCTTGATACTTAAATTAATAATAATAAAAAGCAATTGACAATAAAATACCCCAAAGTTTTTCTAACTCATTTTTTTCTAAGCATCCAACTTTTATAATATTTGATTTGTTTTATTTAATAATATATATTTTGAATTTTTTCCTTATATTTGATAAGTTTTATAAACAAAATTCCAGATGCTAATATAAAAAACTAATACCTCCAACAAAACAGCACAAAATAAAAAAATATAAATTTAATATTAAAAACTCTTTTAGTCTGGAGATTGATAGCTAAAGTATCAACTTTGATACAATTTATTCCTCCTATACGTATTTTTTTATATGGAAATATATCGTTTTTTAAAATAAATCACCTAGAAAAATATTTTATTGAAAAGCACAAAAAAATATTATATAGAAGAGAGAGATAAATGGTACATACAACAACATCATCAATAATGCACACTAACAAACAAACAAAACTACACCCATACATATACTCGCACAAATACAATCATAGCTTTAGATAAGGCTGTGGGATATGCAAAACAAATCTAAAACTAGAGTTTGTTGTAAAAATTTTGGTTGGTATTTTTTTTTATCTTGTACTATACATATACATATTTTTTTTATTTAAATCAATTCAATAATATGAAACATTTTCATTTCAATTCGATTTAAAATCGATTCAATTCAATAAAATGTGACAAGCGTGTCAAATTTGCATTTGGTAGATGACATCAAATAATACAAACAGTACGAGCAACATTCGGTGGCAGTAGTAGCTGCTAAAGCTGCAAGTGAAATATGAAAAAAAAGTTTAGAAAGAAAAACAACCACAGCCTCGCTAGTAATAGGACATCAACCAATACCAGAACAAAATAATTTACTTTATATACATTTATGTATGTATGAATGTTTGTGGTATAAAGGCAAACAAATTTCTAATAGTAAAAATGTTTGATTTTGGTGATGGATGGAGATAAATGAATGACAAGGAATGGTAGTTGTAGCTGGTTGTAAGTATAAAACCCTTCTAACTACAATCACTAAACCGATTGCCGATTTTATCACACAAAATACAATATCACATTTCTGTCAAAAAAAGTATGTCAAATAAAGCTTTAAACTGTATACATTTCTTAACTTACATACATACATATATTATGATGGTATGTTGATTTGCATATACTATGGCATGTGTCATTTATGTTTGTTTGTGTATGTATTAATATTTTTCGTTTGATTTTTACCGCAAATCATTGACAACATTATGCAAAAAATAAAAAATATATATAGAAAAAAAAAACTGTCAAATCAGCATGATCAACATTGAGTTACGAAAGCAATAAAAGTGCTTTACTGAAATAAAATTGTGGTTTTCGAAATATTTCAAGTACCTACTCTACTCTCTTAAGTCAAAAGTCTTTTTCTTTTTTTAAAAAATGCTCTATATTTAAATACAAATGGAAGTGTTTAAGTAAAAGCAAAAGAGTTAAAAGTGTTGAAGTATGTTTAATGGTTGCTCCTATTTCTGTTTTCTATTGTGCCAATAACATAATGTGTCTTTGACAAATGACTTCAAAGGCAACATATTTGTAAGACATTTCGTTTTTTCTTTTCTTTGTCAATTTCTGTTTTTTTCTAACTGTCTTGACACAATTTAACAAATTTTTTCAATATTATTGAACCGTAACCGCAATAAAGCAATAAAAATTTAATATTTGCAATTCTAGTCTTTCCTGTTTATTCGGTTTATTTTTTTATTAAAATGATTTGACATCCACAAATGACATAATACACTTATGTATGTCTGTTAAATTCCATAAAAATTCTTCACAGCCAAAAAGAACACTTTACAGCTCACGTTTATATGTATATTTCAATTTTATTGTACTTAGAAAAAAATTATTTCTTGAATTCTTTCTCTGTTTTTTCATTGTTATACTTGTTTGTTTGTAAATATGTATATTCCATGATTGTATGTATATTAAAACTTGTTTATGTTGATGTCTTTATATTTTCTGAAAATTATTTGGAGGAATTATTATGTATTTTATCTCTTTATTTTTTGTTTTCAGTATTTATCATTAATTTCCCTGAGGAAATCGATTAAGGTAAAAAGTATTTTTTACTTTTAAGCTTTAAAGTTGGTTGAAGGTTTAGTTTATATTTTTAATATTTGATTTTAATATCTTTTAACTTACTAACTAACTAACTTACTAACTTACTAACTTACTAACTTACTAACTTACTAACTTACTAACTTACTAACTTACTAACTTACTAACTTACTAACTTACTAACTTACTAACTTACTAACTTACTAACTTACTAACTTACTAACTTACTAACTTACTAACTTACTAACTTACTAACTTACTAACTTACTAACTTACTAACGTACTACTTACTAACTTACTAACTTACTAACTTACTAACTTACTAACTTACTAACATACTAACTTACTAACTTACTAACTTACTAACTTACTAACTTACTACTAACTAACTAACTTACTAACTTACTATCTTCCTAACTTACTAACTTACTAACTTACTAACTTACTAACTTACTAACATACTAACTTACTAATTTACTAACTTACTAACTTACTAACTTACTAACTACTAACTTACTAACTTACTAACTTACTAACTTACTAATTTACTAACTTACTAACTTACTAACTTACTAACTTTCTAACATACTAACTTACTAACTTACTAACTTACTAGCTTACTAACTTACTAACTTACTAACTTACTAATTTACTAATTTACTAACTTACTAACTTACTAACTCTAACTTACTAACTTACTAACTTGCTAACTTACTAACTTACTGACTTACTGACTTAACTAACTTACTAGCTTACTAACTTACTAACTTACGAACTTACTAACTTACTAACTTACTAACTTACTAACTTACTAACTTACTAACTTACTAACTTACTAACTTACTAACTTACTACTTACTAACTTACTAACTTACTACTTACTACTTACTAACTTACTAACTTACTAACTTACTAACTCACTAACTTACTAACTTACTTATTACTCCATAAACATATTGACTTACACTTGCTTTCATTTTCATAGAATTACTTTTACGTTTACCCATTAAATAGCAAATAGTTGCCTCTCTGACCATTGACCTCTACAAACACATATTAATTGACTTCTATTAAACAAAAAGCCTATTCACACATATTTAGTATTTAGTAATCAACATTCAGCTATTAGATAAACTATTTATTAATATTTTATTAACATTAATTAACATTATTATTTATATGTTCGTTTATATACACATACATTAATTTGTAATCCTTACAATACACACACACGACCCTAATGACTTTGTTAAATGCCACATTAATTTTTGAAACCTTTTTCCTTTTTCGACTACAATATAAACATAAGTATTGAATTTTATTATGATTTATCAATAAAATTTACTAAAAACATTTATATTTATGTGAAACCTCCTCGAATATTAATAATATTAATACATTCATTATCAATCATTTCAGATTTCAATAATTACCTTTCAAGACAAGAAAAGGGGAAAAAAATGGAAATCTGTTTTCAATTCACACTCATAACATTCATAATTCATTTCCATTTGTTTTTGTCATACATACATATATTAAAATATAAAAGTGTGTGTGAGGAAACAAATAAAATCCATGAAATTAAAGAAAATTTATTATGCGTAAGAGTACATTTCTGAAATACTTATTTGTTTATACAGAAATTCAGAGAAATAAAATAAAGAAACAAATAATAAGTTGTGTCTGAGTTTCTTCATACCAAAATTATATTTGTTGACAACAGACTTTTCTTGAATTTAATTTCTTTATCAGCAATATGTACAAAAATTTACACTTTAAGTTGTTGCGTTTATTAAGTTCATCATAAGGTTTGCAAGAGGAAGATTTTTAGCGCTAATTTGTGTATCAAAGCTACTTATTAAACAACAAAATTAATTTTTATCTTCACACATTTGTTACTATTAAAAAAACTTATTTTGAAATTCAAACATATAAAGTGAAATAAATCTTTATGTATATATAGCTTTTAATATTCGTTCAAACTAACTGTTCTACAATAACCTCAAAATGTCTTTTAGTTCCTCTTTAATTTCGAACTAAACTTAACGAATCATCATATCAATTTTATTTAAGCATTTATACAAGACTTACAAAAAAAAAACTAGCAAGGACATACAGCAAAATATATATATTTATGTATGAATGTCTGTCAGTTTATAACAATAAACCATTAACAACAGCAGCAAACAAAAATCAAATAAATACCGAAAAAAATAAAAATTTATGTGACACATTTAGATACTTTCGTCCTTTAATACTTAAACACAAACACACAGATTCATTCACTTTCTTCTAAATGTTTATTTGTTGTATTTATTCACACTCTGATACTCACATGTTTGCACATCAAAAATAATTAACTACTTATTAATAATAGATTTTTATGGGGTAATTAATTTTAAGAGTTTTCCAACACACACTCTCACATATAAATACATTAAGGGGTTTTATTTACAGCAAAAGTCTAGTCTTTCCGTGGAAAATATTGTTGCTTAAATAAATTCTTTTGTTTAACTTATACAAATACATTCAGAATTATTAATTATCTTTTGATTTTTAGATTTTGTTGTTCTTTAGGATATAGAGATTTTGAATTTGGGGAAAAGAAGCCTAAAATACGTAATGTGATTTTATATAAGAATAATTAACTTTACAGAATTAGTATATTGTAATAATTGATTTAGAAATGTTTATTAATCCATTTTCGATAATAAACTGTGCTTTTATTTTTATAATAACTTTAAGCAGTCATAACAGGCTTAGATATAGCAGTATAAATCTCTCTACTTACTACCTTAGTAAGTTAGAAAGTTAGTAAGTTAGTAAGTTAGTAATTTAGTAAGTTAGTAAGTTAGTAAGTTAGTAAGTTAGTAAGATAGTAAGTAGTAATTAGTAAGTTAGTAAGTTAGTAAGTTAGTAAGTTAGTAACTTAGTAAGTTAGTAAGTTAGTAACTTAGTAAGTTAGTAAGTTAGTAAGTTAGTATGTTAGTAAGTTAGTAAGTTAGTAAGTTAGTAAATTAGTAATTTAGTAAGTTAGTAAGTTTGTAAGTTCGTAAGTTCGTAAGTTAGTAAGTTAGTAAAGTGTTAATTAAATTTTCTTAATTCCTCTTAAATACATATGTATGTATGTAATTTTTTCTCTTATTTTCTTAAACCATAATAAATTGTTGCACATAAATTTACTGTTGCCATTTCAATTTTCATCACTGTGGCATTGAAATTTTTCTCTGGCTTAGAGTTTTAATTAGATTTATTTTGTTGTTTGGTTGGTCTATTTACAGCAAATTTTTGGCTAAAAGCCAAACAATAAAGCATCATCTTTAATTGAGAGAACGAATAACAGCAAAGTATTAAAGTTAATTAAATATTGATACACATGTGTTCACACTTTTTTCACCATTTCAATATAGTTTCTGTACATATAGTGATGTTAAGCATTTTTCTATTAGAAATGAACCTAATTGCTGAAGTAATCTTAATAGACTTAAACAAGCACACATGTAACAATGTTTAGCTCTGTACAGTAATACTTTTATTAAAACAAAGGCTATGAGGGAGAGAAAGAGAGAGAGAGAAAAGAGGAAGAAAGAAATGCCTACCATAGTAAAATTTTTACACACAATAAAAGGAAACAGGAAGTTGTTTATTACTTTCCTCCTACAAAAAAACAAAAAGTGTTTAGAGGCTTTGCAGCCACTGACACAGCTGTACTTTTAAATGTGTTGGTTCTAAACCAGAAAAAAACATGAATTAAATAAGAAAAAACTAAAGAAATAAAAACAATAAATGCGTTCAACTAAGATCTATGGTTACATTTGTTAAATTGCCAAGTTCACCATATTTTCGTTCAAACATTTTATTGGTTTTTAAATGTAATAAATTTATGTGAGAAAAATAGATTTTTATTGTTTTTTCCTAACATTCTTTATTTTTTTTTTATTTCTTTATTACACATTTTCTGGTTGTCATTGCTGTAGTTGTTGCTTAATACTTTATCTTGCCACAGCAAAAAGCTTTTGAGTGCAAAACTTTTTTTGTAGAGCAAGAAATGGCAAAAAATTGTAATGGAAAGAAACAATATAAAATGTATAAAATGTTATAAAAATCTATTGAGCGGGTGGTTTTTGTAGGTGGTTAAAATGTACAATTTATTATAAATTTTATATGTTTGTAATGACTTTTAATTACAGGACAATAGTTAAAATGGGGGTGGGATTTTAATTATAGCTTGAGAAAAAAATTAATGTATAAAAAGAGGTCTCATATTGCTAAAGTCTTTATATATTTTGCTTTCAAGTGCTTATATTGGGGGCTTATGAGCCGGTTTTGCTTTTTCGCTCAATATCAAAATTAAAATAAAACTGTAAATTACATAATTTCTTAACAAAACATAAAAGATTTTGCATACCTGACAATAAACTGTCTTCTTTGAAAACTACAAAAACTTTGTTGACACATAATCAAGGAACATTGTTATTTTATTAACATGTATTTGAAAGACATTAGTTAGACAATGTTTATGTTGACATTTGCCACAAAATAAAATAAAGACACCAAGAAACAAATAAACTTATACATAGATTATATTGTATGCAAAAATACGACAGACTAAACTGCATATACAGATCATGTCACTTAAAATATAAAAGGGCCTAACAACACTTTTAAATATTTTAGAGGAAAGACAAAAAGTAAATAATATGAAAACTATTAATGTCATAAATCAATAAATACATAAGTGTGCTGCTGGACATTGACTATCATGTTGCTTTTCAGAACATTCAGACATGTGGAAATGACTAATTTGTTGTTATACCCTTTTGAATTTTATGTTTTTTTTTTTGACAAATGGAGTTCTAAATTTTCGACGACATGTATTCTTATGCAATGTTTCAATTTTAATCAAAAAGTCAATTTTAAATTTTTTGGTTGTTACGCCCTTTTGCATTTTAGTAGACAAAATACATTGATTTTTAAATACCCAGTAAACAAAAAGTCTACGGAGTAGTCTAGTCTATAAACTAGTATATAGACTAGTCTATGATCTGTTCTAGGGACTAGACTATGGACTAGTCTATGAACTAGTCAATGGTATAGTTTATGGACTAGTCTAAGAACAACTCTATTGACTAGCCTATGGATAGCCTACGGACTATTCTATGGACTAGTTCATGAACCAGTCGTTTGACTAGTTCATACACTAGTCTGTTGACTAGAGGACGGACTATTCTATGGACTTGTCTACGGACTAGACTATGGACTAGTCTATGGAGTAGTCTAGTCTATAAACTAGTCTATGGACTATACTATGGACTAGACTATGGACTAGTCTATGGAGTAGTCTAGTCTATAAACTAGTCTATGGACTACACTATGGACTAGTCTATGAACGAGTATATGGACTATTCCATAGACTAGTCTATGGACTTATCTATCGATTATTCTATGCATTTATCTATAAATTAGTCCATAGACTTTTTAGTATTAGACTTGTTATCAGTAATGTAGATGAAAGCGTTGAAATTAATAGAAAATTCATAAATTTTGTAACCGATTACTTTTGTGTTTATTGGGTGTTTGAAGTCTATTGTCAAACAACAGCATAAAAAGAGAGTTGAGTGGCTTTTAACATAAACTACGTTAGTATATATATCTATAAGTGTGTCTGTTTGAAAGTATGAACCCAAGTTAACAATAGGAGCTGCAGAAGTTGCAGCAGCAACAATATAAAACGTGCTAATGATGTGCAAAATATGTTGCTTGTTTAATGCAAATACTTCAACACAAATACAAATACACTATACTTTTTTTATTTGTAACTCATGTGACCTCATTGTTTGAAAATTATATTGCATCGTACAGGAGTTCGACAGCCCTTTCAGCATAACTGTTATTGCTTTTTTGAAATATTTTTTGTTAAAATTTCAAAACTGATTTTTTTTCGTTTAATTTTTTTCTTGGTGCCACCAATTTAAGATTTCTTCAGAGTTGCTACTTGTATTTTAAGTACAATATTTGCCTGGACCTACAATCATCAATTATCAACTATTATAAAAATCAATTCTAAAATGTGTCTTATACACACTATAAACTAATAAAGATTGATTTGATTTCAAAAGTCAATTTATAGTCTACCATAAACATATTGGATATGTGTTCAAGATTTTAGATTTTTGCCATCACACCTTTTGCGGCTCACAAATTAACACACTTTTTTTACTAAAGAAAATGCATTTATAGAAAAACTTATATTTTTTTTTAAATATAACAAAATACAAAGTTTTTCATTTGAAGTCTAAACTAATTTAAAAGTTTTACTTTACTACTACTGCTATACACATACATATGTATACGCATACTTTCAGATACTTTTATAGAAATACAATAAACTTTTTAATACAATCACATACACAAACCTCGTTGTTGTCGTACAGTACTGTTAGTTTGAAAAAGTTTTAGTTGTTTCTATTTTCTTAGTTTTTTATTGTTTTGTACACATACGGATACAAAAATACAGAAACATGCAGCACAAACTCATAGATACATACACATACATAATATACTTATCAGATACATAGCGACAAATAGTTAGAATCGCATGTGTTTTCATGTGAAGTACGTGCTTCATCTACAAAATTGCATTGATTTCGTGATGCCTTAATTAAACAACAACAACTACTACTACTGTATGGTTTTTGTTGTTGCTGCAAGCAAAACGAAAGAACTATTTTAAGTTTTGCTTTTACTTGCTACTCAGAAAAAGTAAAGGAACATACTTGAATATTAAGGAAACATGCTAAGAAACATATGTATTCAGTTCTGAATTCTAAATTTATGGAGAGAATACTGCGCTTAAAATCAGTAGGGAAATTTGGGGTTTGAAAGGCTCGAAGACAAAAAAAAAATTTTGGATGAAAAAAAAATTTGGATTTTCGTAAAATTTGAAAAAATTAAATTTTTTTATATATTTCCCTTTTTAGAGATTTTTCAGAACACTTTATATAAAAAAATTTACAAGAAACATATGTATTCAATTCTGAATTCAAAATTTATGAAGAGAATACTGTGCTTAAAATCAGTAGGGAAATTTGGGGTTTGAAAGGCTCGAAGACAAAAAAAAAAAAAAAAAATTTGGATGAAAAGAAACATTTCGTAAAATTTGAAAAAATTAAATTTTTTATATATTTCCCTTTTTAGAGATTTTTCAGAAAACTTTATATAAAAAAAAAAAATTTACAATATTTTCTAAAAAATTTTAAATAAATACATACATAAATAAGTAAATATGTACATACATATATATGCTTCTGAGCCTAAAAAATATGCCCCATTTAAATGCTGTTCAGTGTTGTTTATTATACATGTTTATAGTTGTTCGCAAAATATTATATACTACCACACATACGCCACCATTTATAGACACACAAACATATGTACATAAAATTCAATTTGCTTATGAATTAATTTAAAAAGTACATAAACTTTAGTCAACGTTTATATAGAATGTTGCTTTTCGCAACTTATGCCAGTGGCTGCTTGATGACATACACTGATTGTTTGTCGTCAATGTTGTTGATGATGATGACGATTGTGGCAAAATGTGGTGGTAAATGTCACAATTAAGTTCATGGCCAACTCAATTAATTTCAACCAAAAAAAAAAAAACATTTAAATTGTTCATATTTGTTTTAGGGTTGTTAGTTTTTATAAAATATGGTTTTGCATGCTTACTCTTGTATGTTCATATGCAGTAGTTACAAGCACGAATTGAAATGTATTTAACACTTTACCACACACACATACATACAAACATTCAAATACACAATAGTTAAACTCAAGTACAGTTGTAATTATAATCACAATGAAAATGATAATTGTTGTTGCAATGAAAAAGCAACAATATGGTACTTAAAATTGCATGTTTTAGTAAACTACAACAAGTATGTATGAGTTGAGGAGTATATTTTGTGAAAAACCTTGTAAATGTATACAGCATCGAATCGGCAATGTGTGTTGATGTAATAAAATCAAAATATAATATCGACTATGATTGTTATACTTTGGTGGTTAATTAGTTGTGAAATTGTAGCTTTCAATGTTTAAAAGATATTTAACATGAAGTCATTAAAAAATTAACAATCTGTTAAATTTAAGTGCCACTTCCACCATTACGCCGGAATATTGGGTACTGTTACTCATCTCCAGCAATGCACATAATCGAAACAACGGAAATGACCTCCAAATGAATTGGTATGATTTTGTAATATCATTTAGGTACATTTTCTTAGCCACTAACTCTTGCAACAAAATTTTACACGATTGTTTGCATAAAGGCCATTAATGATTTCATTAAATTTTGTACAGATAAATACCTAATCACAAAGGGTTAGAAAATCACCTCAAAGCGTAACGTAGCAGTTGGTAGACTTGTTCTGAATAAAGAAAGTACAGAAATGCCTACTAAACTACAATATTAAAATCAAACTTTGATTACGAAGGAAAAAACGTATTCCTAAGTTTAAATAATTAAGTATTTATGAAGAATTTTGGAAAACTATGAGACAATTGGCACACTGCAACTTTACCTACCATATCTGTAATCTTTCCAAAGATACGTTTATTTGTTAAAGTAGCAACCATGCGAAAGTTGCATTTTTGTTTTTGTATATGTTTATTTGTTTGTATTGTTTTTGTATATGTTTGTGGCAGTAACTTGTTCGCATTACTTTGTTACCTTTGTTACAATACTTAGTGATAGTAACTCTACTAGTGGCCTCCGGTAGGTTAGTGGTTAGTGTTCTAGTCTGGTAGAAAGGAGGTGGTGGGTTCGATTCCCACCTGAGGCCTGGTTAAGGACGCACAACAGGCCCGATAGAGGCCTAGGTGTATTTCTTCGGATTTGATGTATATTCATCCTCCTTTCAACTAACTAACTACTAACTAACTAACTAACTAACTAACTAACTACTAACTAACTACTACTAACTAACTACTAACTACTAACTAACTAACTAACTAACTAACTACTAACTAACTAACTAACTAACTAACTAACTAACTAACTAACTAACTAACTAACTAACTAACTAACTACTAACTAACTAACTAACTAACTAACTAACTAACTAACTAACTAACTAACTAACTAACTAACTAACTAACTAACTAACGAACTAACTAACTAACTAACTAACTAACTAACTAACTAACTACTAACTAACTAACTAACTAACTAACTAACTAACTAACTAACTAACTAACTACTAACTAACTAACTAACTAACTAACTAACTAACTAACTAACTACTAACTAACTAACTAACTAACTAACTAACTAACTAACTAACTAACTACTAACTAACTAACTAACTAACTAACTACTAACTAACTAACTAACTAACTAACTAACTAACTAACTACTAACTAACTAACTAACTACTAACTAACTAACTAACTAACTAACTAACTAACTAACTAACTAACTAACTAACTAACTAACTAACTAACTAACTAACTAACTAACTAACTACTAACTAACTAACTAACTAACTACTAACTACTAACTAACTAACTAATAAACTAACTAACTAAACTAACTACTAACTAACTAAACTAACTAAACTACTAACTACTAACTAACTAACTAACTAACTACTAACTAACTAACTAACTAACTAACTAACTAACTAACTAACTAACTAACTAACTAACTAACTAACTAACTAACTAACTAACTAACTAACTAACTAACTAACTAACTAACTAACTAATACGATTTCAGTGTAAAATTATTGTTTTAGCAAAAAAATAATATTTTATTAAAAATTCGATGTTTTGGTAGAAAAACTTAATTGGCGATTAAAGTTTTTAAAAATTGATTTCCCTCCGAGAAAAATTGAATTAAACATATCACAGAAATAATGATTAGTAGTTTTTTTTTAATTAATATGCTTTTCTCTTAATATTCCTTTAATATTGTGAGTCATCAATTAATAATTTGATTGTTTTAATCATAAATTTAATTGATTTTTGATTTGAGATTTTAGTTTTATTAAATATTTAATTTATATAATTAATGAATTAATCAAATTTAAATTTTGTTTCAATTACGTTACATGTACATAACCTATACGAATTTTCTTTAAAAATAATTGGTTGAATATATAATGTTTCTTAAATTGCTCATTAATGATTACCTAACCAAAAATAAACTTTTTATTTAAAAATTTCTAAAAATAATAAAATTTTTAATTAAAAACAAATTTTCATTATAATTTTATCCATGTTGAAAAAACACTAATTACAAAATTTTCTAATCAAATATGTGCATTATATTGTACGAGCTGCACCAGACCTTTCCTGAGGCGAAGGAAACGCAAAAAAAACCCAAGATTAAGGGACAGTTACAATTTTTGTTTTGTTTCCTTATGCCTTAATTAAGGCACACACAAATAATTTATTTACTTTTTTTCTACTTGTAAATAATAATCTTAATTATCATTAGGTTAAATAAATGTTAATTTGTTAAAGAAACTTTTCTCTTAAGTTTAATCTTAATTATTAATGTATTCCTAGGCAAAAATCAAAAAATGTGATTTTTTATGTATTCTTTTATAATTATCAAATGGCTAATCAAAGGATTTAAGGGAAACTGTTGTGCTTTTAGTTACTGTAAATCTTGAAAATTGTTTTAATCTTTTTAAGAAAAAAAAAGAATTACTTCCTTTATTTAACTAACGAAATCAGCTGCGGAAGAAATAAAGTAAAAAACTGTAAATGTGGCCATTTGTAGGAATAAAAAGAATTACTTATAAAATTTGTTATTTTTTTTTTTTGTTGGTGTGGGTTGGCGGTCTTAAGATGATAAACTGATTTTGGTTTTTGAGGTTTCGTTTACCGTTTATTGTATTTATGTGTTTACGTTTTTCAGGTGCTAATACTGCAGAGTAAAGGAATATGTGCAGAAAATATGAAAGCCTAAGAAATAATTTATAAAATCCCTCTACCTCTAACGTTATTTCACCGACTATAACAACTTTTTTTCAACCATTTTTGTGAGAATATGTTAAAAAAAATAAAATTTTGTTTATACATAAATTTTATTTCCTTCGTATACATATTTTTGTATAATAGTTAATGCGATTTCGGTTTTATAAGGCAAAAAAAAAACTAACAAATGCATTCAAATATACTTAAATACGTAAACAAATATAATAAGCTGATTTTACTATGTACCTCAGGAAAAACTTACATTGAAAAGTAATGAGTTAAAAAGCTATTAAAACCTCTTTTCACTACTTCTTCATTAGCATTTTAAGTCATTATTTTAACACGATGATGTCATTGGAGGCAAGTACTTCCACGCTCGCTTACAAATAGGGAGTTAAAGAAGTACTTGCAATTTTTCTTACAAAGCAGTTGTTTAGTAAGTTGTTATATTTTTTAATAATAAAAAGAGCCAGCTAGAATACGAACCAGGGACTTTGGTTTGTTAGTCAAATGTTCAACTCACTGCACTACTGCTTAGCTATTTTATTGCGAGTCAA
>NW_023997706.1:0-18541 GCF_015586225.1 Lucilia sericata
AACGTGACCTGGTCGCGCTAGGTGCATATTTCATATATTTTGATACTATGTTATAAATGTTGCTATTAGGTAAATATTTTACATATTATTGTTAAAGAATCATAATGTGCATGGAATTAGTATTTCAAAAAGATGTAAAACACAAAAATTGGTAGAAAAATGTAAAAGTTATTAAAAATGCCCGCATTAAATTCGGTAGGAAGATTTACGTTCTTAAGAAACTTACTCATGTCAAATTTCATCTCTACATTCGTACTTTTAAGCCAATAATGAGCATTAAAGTAATTATCTGGAGGGAACCTTATATGGAGGTAAGGTCAATTATGGACCGATTCACGGTAGAGAGGGTTTTGCTCGTAAGAGACTTACTTATGTCAAATTTCATTGGTATATATTAAGCCAGTAATGAGTGTTAAAGCCGTTTTTTGAAGGGGACCTTATATGGGTGTAGGGTCAGTGATGGAGCGATCCACATAAAATTTGATAGAGAGATCTTGGCTCGCATGGAACTTATGTGTGTCGAATTTCATCGCTATAATCGTTATTTTAAAACAGTAATGGAACTTATGTATGTCGAATTTCATCGCTATACTCGTATTATTAGGCCAACAATGAGCGTTTAAAGTAATTTTTTTAAAGGTACCTTATATGAGGGGTAGGGTCAATTATGGGCCGATCCACATAAATTAGGTAGAGAGATACTTACTTATGTCAAATGTCATTGCTATACTCGTATTTTTAAGCCAGCAATGAGCGTTAAAGTGTTTTTTCTGAATGGGACCTTATCAGGGCGGTAGGGTCAATTATTGACCCGATCCATAAAAATTTTGGTAGAGAGATTTTGACGAGCATGAAACTTATGTGTGTCGCTATATTCTTATTTTTAAGCCAGTAATGAGCGTTATAGAGATTTTCCGAAGGGGACCTTATATGAGGCGTAGGGTCAATTATGGACCGATCCTCATAAAATTTAGCAGGGAAATTTTGGCTCATATGAAACTGGTTCATGTCGAATTTCACCGCTATATTCTTATAGCTATATTCCCCATACAAGTGTAGCCCCCCATACACTTGTATGGGGGCTATCCGAAAACGTGGACCGATATTGCCCATTTTCAATACCAAACAAACCTTACCTATTAAAATGTACCCCCGGAATATTGTGTAAAAGCTTCAAACATTCACAAATTCGTTGTTTATGAAGCAAATGCCACAAAATTTCGCAAAAGTTAGTTTTGACTTTCGACATAAAATTCGGACATAGGACCACAAGTAGCCCTATCCCCTATATGAGGTCCCCTTTAGAAAATTACTATAATGCGGATTACTGGCTTAAAAACACGAATATAGTGATGAAATCACCCCAACAAATTTTATGTGGATCGTTCCATAATTGACCCTACCCCCCATATAAGGTCCTCTTCAGAAAAAGACTTTAACGCTCATTATTAGTGTAAAAACTACGAGTATAGCGAATAAATTTGACATAAGTTTGTTTTAAGTGGATCGGTCCAAAATTGACCCTACCCCATATAAGGTCCCCTCCATAAAATTACTTTAACGCTCATTACTGGCTTAAAAATACGAGTACGCGATGAAATTTCATACAAGTAAGTTTTATACTAGCCAAAATCTATCTGCCAATTTTTATGAGGATCGGTCCATAATTGACCCTACTCCCCATATAAGGTCCCCTTCAGACTTTATATGACTTTAACGCTCATTATTGTCGTAAAAATAGGAGTATAGCGATGAAATTTGACATAAGTAACTAGGAGCTAAAACCTTTCCACCAAATTTTAAGTGGATCGGTCCAAAATTGACCCAAACCCCATATAAGTTCCCCTCCATAAAATTACGCTCATTACTGGCTTAAAAATACGAGTATACCGATGAAATTTCAGAGAAGTAAATTTTATAAGAGCCAAAATCTTTCTACCTAGCCCCCACGTAAGATCCCCATCAGAAAATTTTTTAAGGCCCATTACTGGCTTAAAAATACGAGTATATCAATGAAATTCGACACAAGTAAGTTCCTTGAAAGCCACAATCTCCTAACCAAATTTTATGTGGATCGGGCCTTAATTGACCCTTCCCCCCATAGAATTTACCCATCAGAAAATGACTTTAACGCTCATTACTGGCCTAAAAAACGAGCGAAGCCATGAAATTCGATATAAACATAATTTGTAAGAACTAAGATCGTTCTACACAATTTTACGAGTATCGGTCTGTAATTTACCCTGCCCCCATATAAGGCGCTTTCAAAAAAATGGCTTTAAAACTCAGTACTGGCTTAAAAATACTAGTGGATTTATGATATTCGATATAAACTAGTTTTGTATGAGCTAACACCCAGTTAAGGTCCCCATCAGAAAATTACTTTAAAGCTCATTACTTGGTTAAAAATCTGAATACGGCTATCAAATTCTACACTTATATGTTCCATAGGAACCGAAATCTCTCTACCAATTTTTATGAGGATCAGTCCATAACAACCCCACCCCATATAAATTCCCCCTCAGAAAATGACTACATCGCGAAAAATACGAATACCGCAATGCAATTCGACATAAACTAATTTTGAGCTAAAATCTCCTTACCATATTTTATGAGGATCGGTCCATAATTAACCTTAACCCCGTGTAAGGTCCCTTTAAAAAGGAATTTAATGCTCATTACTGGCTTAAAAATACAAGTAGATCTATGAAATTTGAAATAAATAAGGAACTGAAATCTTCCTACCGACTTTTATGAGAATCCTAATATATATTATAAATCTCTTTGTAAGTCTGTTCGTTTGTTTGTTCGTCAATCACGCCTAAACGGCTAGACGGATTTTCTTGAAATTTGGAACATAGGTAGATCTATCATTGGAGGGTGTTATAGGCTATATCGTTTTTCAAAACTTGGACTAGGAGGGCGCAAAAAGGGGGTAGGTAAATGGGTGAAAAGCGGTCAAAATTAGTACTTTTAAGAATAAATACCAATTATTGTCTTTGCTTAAGCCAAAATATTCCATTAAGCTTTTAAAAGTATCAAAAATATGACAAAAGGGGAAAACCGGGCAAAATTAGTACTTTTGTGCTTTGAGACTAATTTTTATCTGTTTTGTATCAATTGCGCTTTTTATAGTATCGGAAATATGCATATTTTGGAAGCCCACCCAATGGGGGCAAAAACGGGTAAAAAAAGGAATTTTATGTTTGCTGTATAAAATTTCCTAAAGACATCAAATCCGAATATCTATATATATAATAATGAAAGTGTGTTTGTATGTATGTATGTATGTATGTATGTATGTATGTATGTATGTATGTATGTATGTATGTATGTATGTATGTTGTATGTATGTAGTGTATGTATGTATGTATGTATGTATGTAGTGTATGTATGTATGTATGTATGTATGTATGTATGTATGTATGTGTATGTATGTATGTATAGTATGTATGTATGTATGTATGTATGTGTATGTATGTTATGTATGTATGTATGTATGTATGTATGTATGTATGTATGTATGTATGTATGTATGTATGTATGTATGTATGTATGTATGTATGTTGTATGTATGTATGTATGTATGTATGTATGTATGTATGTATGTATGTATGTATGTATGTATGTATGTATGTATGTATGTATGTATGTATGATGTATGTATGTATGTATGTATGTATGTATGTATGTATGTATGTATGTATGTATGTATGTATGTATGTATGTATGTATGTATGTAGTATGTATGTATGTATGTATGTATGTATGTATGTATGTATGTATGTATGTATGTATGTATGTAGTATGTATGTATGTATGTATGTATGTATGTATGTATGTATGTATGTATGTATGTATGTATGTATGTATGTATGTAGTATGAATGTATGTATGTATGTATATGTATGTATGTATGTATGTATGTATGTATGTATGTATGTATGTATGTATGTATGTATGTATGTATGTATGTATGTATGTATGTATGTAGTATGTTTGTTTGTTTGTGCTTTATAGACTGCTAAACGGCTGGACCGATTTTCCTGAAATTTTCACAGTTTCTTCCTGTATGTCTGGAAGGAACTATAGGCTACTTTTTATGTTGAAATTTCATGTGGGCGACGTGCCACGCCCATATTAAGAAAATATTAAATTAGTATATCTGAGATAATATAATAGTTAGAGTCTTCAAATTTTGTTGGAGCAACTTTAGTATCAATATAATTATTTAAGACAAAAGTGGGCGGATTAGCATTAGGGGGCGTGGCACCTCCCATATAAATTAAATACAAAAATTCGTTTATCTTGGAAACTATTATAGTTAGAATATTAAACATTTCCACGAGTAACTTTAACATTTTGGGAAATAAATTGGCGGACTACCCATGAGGGGAGCAGTACCTCCCATATTAATAAAATACAAAAATTGGTTTATCTGGGAAACTAATAGAACTAAATTCTTCAAATTTAGCACTAAGAACTTAAATATTCATCTGAACATTTTGGAGAAAAAAGAGCGGATTTTCGTCATGGGGAGCTTGGAGCCCCCATATAAATTAAATAGGAAAATTATTATATCTGAGAAACTATTAGAGCTAGAATCTATATATATAAAAATGAAAGTGTGTTTGTATGTATGTATTTATGTATGTATGTATGTATGTATGTATGTATGTATGTATGTATGTATGTATGTATGTATGTATGTATGTATGTATGTATGTATGTATGTATGTATGTATGTATGTATGTATGTATGTATGTATGTATGTATGTATGTATGTATGTTTGTTTGTGCTTTATAGACTACTAAACGGCTGGACCGATTTTCCTGAAATTTTCACAGTTTCTTCCTGTATGTCTGGAAGGAACTATAGGCTACTTTTTATGTTGAAACTAGCTAAAACCCGGCGTGCTTTGCTACTCCTGTCGTTATAAAATAAAAAATTTCCAAAATATATTGATATGCATTTTTTGTTTATAAAAATTTTATTAATATTTGTTTGTCACTATCCAAAACCATAAAGTAATAAGACAAAGAAAGTTTGATATTTAAAGTATTTTATTAATTAATGATATTTATGTACATATATTATTTCTTAATAATTATTTCTTACAAGGAGGATTTTATTTCATTGATGCGCCAGGAGGAACCGGAGAAACCTTTCTCATCTCATTAATTTTAGCTAAAGTTCGATCACAAAAGAATATTGCCTTAGCCATTGCGTCATCAGGTATTGCAGCAACACTTTTAGATTATGCACTCAAATTACCGTTGAAAACACAATTTTCTGAAGATTATACATGTAATGTTAAGAAAAATTCTTCAATGGGTAAAATCCTGCAAACATATAAAATAATAGTGTGGAATAAATGCACCATGGCCCACAAAAATACTTAGAAGCGCTTGATCGCACTTTAAAGGACATGAGAAGTAATTCTAATTTATTTGGATGTGCATTAATTCTTTTAGCGGGTGATTTTCGCCAGACACTTCCTGTGATACCTGGTTCAACACCGGCTGATGAACTCAATGTTTGCCTAAAATCATCATATCTCTGGCAACATGTTCACACGTTAAAATTAACAACAAAACAATTGCTGGATTTAGGAAATGGAAAAATGACAATTGAGCCAACCACAAATTGTGTAAAGTTTCCCTCTAACTTTTGTAGGATCACACAATCAAAGAAAGAGTTAATATATTGTGTTTTTCCAAATCTTCAACGTAATTTCAAAAATAGGCAGTGGTTATGTGAGCGTGCTTTACTGGCACCCAAAAACATTGACGTTAATTGTATCAATAATATTATTTTGAATAGAATCGATGGTAATTTAAAAACATATAAATCCATCGATACTGTTACAAATAATGATGATGTCGTCAATGTATCCCCACGAATTGAAGTTGAAAATTGGCGTTCCAATTATTTTATTGCGAAATATTGATCCACCACGTCTTTGTAATGGTACTCGATTAACAGTTAAAAAATTAATGAACAACTTAATTGAAGCAACGATTACAACTGGCCAATATAAAGGAACGGATGTCTTACTACCTCGGATCTCAATGACAACATCGGAAATGCCATTCGACTTTAAACGGTTGCAATTTCCTACACGTTTGGCATTCGCGATGATAATAAACAAATCTCAGGGTCAATTTCTGCAAGTGTGTGGAATAAATCTCGAAAATCCATGCTTCTCACATGGTCAGCTTTATGTTGCATGCTCGCGATTTGGGAAACTTTCAGATTTGTATATCTACGCGCCTGAGGGGAAAACGAAAAATATTGTATATCCCAAGGCTTTGGAATAGGAAATAATTATTAAGAAAAATTTTAATTGTAAATATTAAGTCAATTATATTTTAGTAATTTTGTAAATTTATGCTAATGAATAGGAATAAGAAATAATTATTAAGAAATAATATATGTACATAAATATCATTAATTAATAAAATACTTTAAATATCAAAGACATCAAGACAAAGAGTCTTATTACTTTATGGTTTTGGATAGTGACAAACAAATATTAATAAAATCAATATATTTTGAAAATTTTTTATTTTTATTTTTTCGAGCAGAAATAAGTTATTTTTAGACATTTATTTTTTGATCAGAAATACAAGTTATTTTTCGAGCAGTTATAAAGTTATTTTTTGATTATTGGAAAATTAACGATTCTATAGCGAAAACTTTTTTCTGCTCAAAAAATACATTTTATTTCTGCTGGAAAAAATAAAATTAAAAAAATAACTTTTATTTTTGCCCAAAAAATTAAAAGTCAAAAAATAACTTTTATTTCTGCTCAAAAAAATTAAATTTAGTTCATGACGATCCAAATGGTATACCTGATGTTGTTCAAAAGAACACCAATTAATTCCAATTGAATTTTTTATTTGTTATTTAAATGTCTTTTGTTTTAAAATTTATTTTTTTCCTTTTTATTGATTTTAAAAATGTTATAATAAAAAATTTTGTATGACAATTTGTTTTCAAGCGGCCGTGCGGAAAAGTTGAAAAATATTCAACTTTGCCGCATTGCCGCGTCGTTCATCATTGCCAAATCATGTGTCATTATTTTTATATGGAAAATTTTGTAAACACATTAATTTTATTAAAGCTGCCGCTTGAAGCCGCACGCCGCGTTCATTGGCCCTGCACTATTATTGCCGAATACGTCCGCATGCCGCGTACATTGGCCCTGTACCTTTAAATATGTTTCAATGGGTGGAATATTTAGCAACGTTTCTAGAACATTGCTTGACGTTGTGCTTATGGCACCACAAAGTATACAGAGGTGTCACCTTTGATGTGGAAAAAGTCTAAAATCAGATGATGTCCAGCTTTTGTGAAACTTGTGAATGAAGAGATATGTAAACTACAGCTAAAAACAAGTTAGAGTGCTATATTCGGCTGAGCCGAATCTTAAATGCACCAGCTACTTTTATATTAATCACCCCTATCGTAAACATTTCTTCCAACGAAATGTGTTCCCTTTTCACATATTTTCAATCATAAATATCTTTTCCCATGAAATGTTTTCCCTTTTTCTGGTAATTCATTGTGAATTAACATCACTGTTCATATTCAAGCAAAATTCCCCTTATCGTGAATATTTTTTTCCCGCGAAATATTTTAATTTTTCCCTTTGATTTGTTCACTTATTTTTTACCGGCGAACTGTATTCAGAATGTAAGTATGTATTTATTTGTTTTAATTAGAATTTAAAGTTTACATTTAGTTTTATTAGGTCTAGAAATATTAATAAAGAACAAAACGACGTCTTGCTCAATAGAATGCAAAATAACAGATCTATTGCCTGTGGTTTTGTAAAAATTTCAAAAGACGTGATGGCTGAATTTTGGAATTCACTTACGGAAGAGTTGAATACTGCTGGACCACCAATTAAAAATATCTCGGAGTGGAAGAAGGCAATATTAATATTTTTATAATATGTGTGTTATATTTTTTAAACATACAAATACATTTTTCCCATCAGGTCTGGATAGACCAAAAAAGATATGTCCGATCGAAAGCTGCAGCTAATGTGAAAAACAAACGGGAAACGGGTGGTGGACCAAACCAAACGAAATGTCTAACAGTAAACGAGCAGTTTATATATGAGCTTGTTGGCATGAAAGAATCGGTGGAGGGTTTGGAAACTGTTCTAAGTTTGGTTTGCCAAAGAGTTTTGATAACAATACAAAAACAAATACATCACAAACACCACCTCCATGCCATAGTAATATAGTTAAGGATTGGACATGGTTCATGTTATTCGAAACAGGTAACACCGCCACCACAAGACTTCGCCATTGATAAAGAGTCCAGTGATAAAAAGGCTTATTCTTTAAAACGCAAAAGAATTGAATCACAAGAAAAATTAACTACAGCTGAACTCATTGCGAAAGAAATAGCGACGCAAGAGAAATTGTGCTCCAAAATTGATGAAATAGGAGAATCCATCACAAAGAATTGGAAATGACAATGAAAAGAGTGTATCGCGCTCTGGAAAAAAGTAATGATTTAAAATCTAAAAAATTAAAGTATTGGAGAAGCATAATGAAGTAATCGTAGTGAAGAAGTCGATAACAAAATAATCCATACTAAATATTTAATGGCTATTGCGGAGAGTAATAATAGTTAAATCAATAAGTAAATAGTTTATATAAGTAAAATATTTACGGCCTTATGCATAATGAAAAACGAGCTTCTAACTATCTTGCTGTTAACTTTTTTGTGTGTAAATTCCCGTAAGGAAAAGTTAGCAGCTTGTTAGTCAGCAGTTAGTTTTTTATTATGCATAAGGCCGTTAATATTGTACTTATTTTGTATTGTAATTAACAAAACATATTTTGTTAATTTTAGAATTTTTACTTTTATTTTTTATAGTATTAAAAATTGAACTGATATTTTTATTTTTTATTTAAAGATCTCATACCTACGTATGTATTCATATGTAAACAACATGAATTGAACTGTGAATATTTTATTTTAATTTAGTTTTTAAATACATGTATATAAATATATATTGTTAAATGAAGTAAAATAAATATATGAAAATCATAAGATTTTCATAGAGAGTTCGCTATATTATTGCGAATCGTTTGAGCAGTACCCAGGTATCTGTCGCATTCAATAGAATTTGTTATTCTTTCTAAAGAGACTTCAATTTGTTCTAAGTCATCCATTGCCTCACTTTCATAATCACACTTTTATTTTATACAAATATTGTGCAACGCTACACAAACGTTTATGATTTTAACTGCTTTCTTTGGCTCATAGTGCAGCTCTCTAGCACCAAGTAAACATCTCCATCTGCCTTTTAAAACGCCGTTTGTACGTTCTATAATATTCCTATATTTAGAATGAACGTCGTTAAACTTTTGTTCAACAGACCACGGTACCGTTGTTCTATATGGCGTTAACAACCAAGGCTGTAGGGCATAGCCGCCATCACCTAGAAAATTAAATATTTATACAACACTAGCAATACCCAGTGTGCTTTGCTACCCTAAAAGCAATATAAATAAAAATCTTCTTAATAATTTTGAAGATTCTAACTGTAATGTTTTCCATAGATGCATTTTTTCCGAACGTTAATTAAGATTTTAATGTAATCGATGACAAATTAAAAAAATCTAATATTTTCCCAGATATACGAAATTTTGTATTTAATTCATATAGGGGGTGCCAAGATCCCATTGAAAGTCCGCCCGTTATTCTCTAAATGTTCACATTAATGTCAAAGATCTTCATGTAGAATTTGAAGATTCTAGCTCTAATAGTTTCTCAGATATACGAATTTTTCTATTTAATTCATATGGGAACTCACAGCCCCCAGATGAAAGTCCGCCCTTTTTTTCCAAAATGTTCATATGTATAATAAAGTTCTTCTTGCAATATTTGAAGAATCTTGTTCTATTAGTTTCCCAGATAAGCGAAATTTTGTATTTAATTCATATGTGAGGTTCCAAGTCCCCCCATTGAAAGTCCGCCCGTTATTCTCTGAA
Source organism: Lucilia sericata (assembly GCF_015586225.1). Lineage (NCBI taxonomy): Eukaryota > Metazoa > Arthropoda > Insecta > Diptera > Calliphoridae > Lucilia > Lucilia sericata. The sequence goes on from NW_023997706.1 coordinate 10,022, forward strand.
TGTTCACATGAATGTCAAAGTTCTTCAATTAAAATTGTTCAGATGAATATTTAAGTTCTTAGTGCAAAATTTGAAGAATTTAGTTCTATTAGTTTCCCAGATAAACCAATTTTTGTATTTTATTAATATGGGAGGTGCTGCTCCCCTCATGGGTAGTCCGCCAATTTATTTCCCAAAATGTTTACATGGATGCTAAAGTTACTCGTGCAAATTTTTAGTATTCTAACTATAATAGTTTCCAAGGTAAACGAATTTTTGTATTTAATTTATATGGAAGGTGCCACGCCCCCTAATGCTAATCCGCCCACTTTTTGTCTTAAATAATTATATTGGTACTAAAGTTGTTCCGACAAAATTTGAAGACTAACTATTATATTATCTCAGATATACTAATTTAATATTTTCTTAATATGGGCGTGGCACGTCGGCCACATGAAATTTCAACATAAAAGTAGCCTATAGTTCCTTCCAGACATACAGGAAGAAACTGTGAAAATTTCAGGAAAATCGGTCCAGCCGTTTAGCCGTCTATAAAGCACAAACAAACATACATACATACATACATACATACATACATACATTACATACATACATACATACATACATACATACATACATACATACATACATACATACATACATACATACATACATACATACATACATACATACATACATACATACATACATACATACATACATACATACATACATACATACATACATACATACATACATACATACATACATACATACATACATACATACATACATACATACATACATACAAACACACTTTCATACACACTTTCATTTTTATATATATAGATTAATATACATACAATTTAATATTTATTTCTTTACTGATCTAATAGCCATCCTCGGTGTCCTCTTTGTATATAATTCTGTTCCATGACACTTTTTTAAAGACTAGTATTCCATATAAAAGAGTCATGACAGGCCCCTGGGTGTGTGGCATCAACAAACGTTATTTTCATTCTGCTATCACATATCTGTAAAACGATTACATATATTTTAATTAATATGACATTCTTATTTACATGCATATTTATTAAAAAAAACAAACCAGTGTAACATTTAAGCTATAATGTCCTTTTCTATTGTAGAACAAATGTTTATTATCCTTTGGGGCAACAATATTGATGTGAGTTCCATCAATACAACCCTCAACACCAGGTATTCCAAACTTTTTGTAGAATTCTTGAGCTGTCACCAGCGTTGTCAACTATTTTATACTAAAACGCGCCGTCCATTCACTCAAAACGCACTAAAAAGCGCTAGAATTATATTTTTACACAGTCTTAAAAAATATAGTATTTAGCTAAAATTTGTTTATTAAAAATATTACTCCTTAATTGGAATTTTGATTCGGGAACGAATTTTAAAAATTAAGGTTAATACAAATAAGTTCGATTTTCTTATTCAATGACTAATTGCTATCATCGATCAAGATCTCAATAATTAGTCAAAGAGATTTTTTGAAATTCCCCATAATAAATTTTAATTAAACTCTTCATTTCCAAAAATACAAAGAGCCAAAACTTTGTGAAAAAACTGAAGTAATCGTCAAGTAATTGTTTCCTTCACAGTGAAGTTATAAAAAAATAATGCTAAATTTTTGTGAATCAAACTTTGTGCGAACAAAATTATTTTTGTATTATTCACATTAAAATATCAATAGTTTTTACGAAATGCAATTTTAATTTTAAGTTAACCTAACTAAAATTAAGTTAATTTACAACTTTTCCCTTTTTTGACGTGAAAATCTTCCCTTGTTGTGAATTTTTTATAGAATTTTCTCAATAAAAAGCTGTTACGAACAAAATCAACTATTGTGGAATTTCACGAAATCAATTTTCCTTCGAAGGGAATGAAAATTTAAAAAGAAACAAATTTCAATTCTTTTGGCGAAAGAGGCAAAAGATCTTTGAATTACTCATAATTTGGAAAGTTTAGAAAAAGGAACTTTAATAAATTTGTACAGCAGAGTACTGTCTAAAATTATTCTGTTTTATCTTTATTGTTAAACTAGAATAATTTTATGTTATTAAAAAGATTTTTCATTTCTTGAAAAAAAGCGCTAAGAGGAAAAAATGCGATTTTGGATTTTTAAAATGCGCTAAATCTAGCGCCAAAAGCGCTAAATTGGCAACGCTGGCTGTCACTTTACATTCTTCTTCTGTCGGATTATTTATCCATTTGTCACAAAGATGTTGCTCTAAAACGTCTAACACTTGTGAGAGCCCTTCACAGAAAGTAGATTGCGCCATTCCCACTTCGTAATCTCTGGCTACTCCTTTTTGATACCCACCCTCTGCAAAAAATCGTAAGCAGGCGCAGAGTTTTTGCTATAGGTATAATGTCGAAGGATTTCATTGTTGGTGGCAAAAAATTTGTAAGCACTTCAAAAATATATGAAAATGCAGCTTTATTTACCCTGTAATGTTGGATAAATCTAACAGAGAAGTTATTTGAAAAGTATTTTCTTAACAAATTAAATAACTTACATTTTATCGGGTAACTCCATAGGGTTGGACCCATCTCGTAAACATCTACGAACAATTCGACATTGTCTAGATTCATCTTCTTGGTGTAAAATTAATGCTCCGATTCTAAACATTTAATTTTTTAATTATATTTTAATAAGTTTTATACTCCTTCTTCTTTTTTTACACTCACAATGCACTGACATCTTACTTTCATTTGAACAGCTGTTTAATAAAGGGAAAACAAATTTCGCGGGAATATCACGATAGCAAATCTCCCTCCGAGGGGAATGAACATTTCATGGGAACACAAATTTCACTTCTTATTCACGATAGGGTTGAATACTTTTTTAATTTTTCTAAGTATTCTCATGTCTTAAATAGATAAATCCCAAGATTTAAGCAGCTTAAATCTGTAACAATTCCAAGATTTATTGAACATTACAAACGCCATACAAGATATGCTTTAGCGATATTTAATAATTTGCATGTATGCATGTGTGTGAAAGATTTAAGGATAATCAAAACATATATAATTTTGTTCTACACAAATTGATAATGCAACTAGTTGAATACGGTTAAGTGATTTTAGGTTGGAACCAACCGAACCCATGTTATGAACCGATCGTGAAATAATCTTGAAATATAATTTTTGTATACAAAACTAATATTTGTGCCAAATTTTGTATTAATAGCTTTATTTGGTAATGAGTAATGTGCGTTGAAGAGATTTTCGTAAAAGGACCTTGTATGGGAGCTATGAGCAATTATTTATATAAAGACAAAATTTCTAAATTCTGTTTCTATACCATTATTTGGTAATGAATATTGTGCATTTAAGTGATTTTCTGGAGGGGACCTAGTATGAGAGCTATGACCAAATAAAAGATGAAAGTTACGGTGCAGGGCCTAAATAACCCAGTACCGGCGGCAAGTGTTGATCCACTCGCGAGTCACGTGTCGTCGTCATCCTGCAATCATGAGCAAAATACTACTACGGCCTCCGTGGCGGACAATGTGTCAAGTGTACAGCATGCCATTGGCAAAAACATAGGGGTGAAAGGAAAGGATGTACTCGGAGAGAGCTCTAAGCCTTTAAATATAGGTGAGGGTTCCGACTCTGAATCCTCAGATGATAATAATAACACCATTATAGCAAATCCCAAAAAGAATGAAGTAGAGCAAATGGTGAAACAGGTGACTGATAGCATAGCTAAACTACCTATTACTAAGAAAAGGCTATCTGGAGCACAGAGGAGGAAGTTTAAAAAACTGCTTCAGGAAATCATAATTAGGCAATCCAACGACACTCTAAAGGAAAAATCGGACTCTCTCACAAGATCTGAGGCAAAGAGGATCAGGTCTCCCGAAGAGTTGACAACTGAGAATAAACCTAAGAAGAAAAAGAGCTCCCCGTCTTCTAATACACAGTCGAAGCCAAGCCATACTTCACTCAAAGGAACCTGAAGTCAGAATCCTGAGAGTAAGGGTGACAACGCCAACTTCGAAGGTACATGTATCTAAAAAGTAGCCCGAAAAAGCGAGGAAAGTGAGGCTAGATAGTGGAAAAGGAAAAGAGCCGCCATCTTACGCCAAATTTGCCACTGCTATGCAGTTTACGATGCAACAGAGTAAGGTAGAAGATCTGGTGAACAATAAGATAGTGGACCACGCAATCGTTTTCAAACGGCAAACAACGAATGGAGAGCGTGAGCTGCGAGTTCAGCATGTGTTAGCACACCAAAGAACTGGTGAAAAGTATCCCTCCTCCCTGGGACGGCTAATGAACATATACTGGAAATTCTTGGTGATCAAATGCTGAGCTGGACGTGGAAAATGGGACGTCTTTTACAGGATAGAAGAACCTGAGGGAACTTTATTTGTAATAGGTATCGACCAGAAATCTTGCCAAGAATAAAGGTAGGACTTACTTCGCCTCTAAAGCTGTCATATTCAAAATTGGGAAGGTGCCGATTGGAAGGGCTATTACAACAAGGACACTAAAATACCTAAGACCACTGCATCAGTAGCTACTACTGATAACGTTAAGGAGTCAATCCTAAAAGCGAAGAAGGTACCACTAACTCGCCAAAAGAAGGTGCGCTGCCCTATCCAAAATTGGGGAGGCGCCGATTGAAGGGATGTCAAAACCGGCCCTGATAAGGACACTAAAACACCTAAGACGGTACCCCAAAGCATCATTAGCAAGTACTGGTAATTTTGAGGAGTCAATGTTGATGTTATCCAAATAAACCTCCATCGGTGTGAGACGGCTACCAACGCTCTGATGGGTTAAATTAATACAGGTAAGAAACATATAGCTTTAACCCATTCGTTCCCACTGTACTCGCTTGGGTACAATAAACAACCGGTTTTATAATGCTAGATTATCCATATTACTGAGTTTTTTGTAAAATTTGATTTTGGAATATTACTTTAGGATCTAAAGAGTAATGTACCGAATTATAAAGTCATAAAAACATAACGGTTAATTTTAAATAATTTTTTTGTCAACAGAGTTTTTCAATTTTTCGTTTTTTTCGCCCCTTTCATTGCAATTTGATGTCAAACTCATTTATTTTGAGTTGAATGGATTAGAATTTTACAGAAAATTAAAGTAAACAGATCAGCCCATTAGGATTTTGTTAAAAATAAGTTAAAATTAGTTTTTAAGTTAATTTTTATAAGCTTAAATATTGGTGTACTCGCTTGGGTACAATGGGACTACCATTAGAGTGGGTCGGTCTCTATGGACAAAAAAAGTTGTGTCAGTCACCCCCTAGGATTAAAGATATGTTAATAACATTTCCAAAAATATAAAAATTATTTTTTTGCCACGCCTAGAAATACCGCCCTTTTTATTTTTTTATATATTACGCCGCCATTCCGATCGTAACATATCATATATCAATATTTATGGCTTGGCTGTAGCTACATTTCACCCTTAGACGATTTTTAAATTAGACGTAACATTCTATGCCCGGCTTCTGATATCTCGGATCCTTTTATATGCTCACTTTATGCATAAACAGCTATTTATAGATATTTAAAAATGTTCATATATTCATTATCAACCGTTCTCACAACAAATAATTAATTTGCCAGAAATTATAAGAAATTATAATTATAAAACTGTTATTTTTTCAGTTACAAACCCTTCCAGATCCTACTTCCTATCAAAAAAGAGGAAAGTTTATTATATCCCACAGCACTATAGTAGTTAGCTTTGTCCATCCGACTTGTAATCAAAATACAAGTCGGAATTTTCCAGATAATTCGATGCAAATAGGCTGATATATTTAATTTTACCCAAGGACGAAGTTGTTTGAAAATGGATTAAATCGGTCCATTATACCCTTAGCCCTCATACAACCGTACTACCCGAATAGGGCTTTGGAGCTCTTAATAATGGCTTCAAGGTCGTTAATTCCCTCTTAAACAGTACAATTAGAATGAAATTCTGCATATCTATCTCTTATAAGAACATAAAACCCTCCACCAAATTTTTATAGGATCGGTCTCTTTCAGAAAATCAGTTTTTCATCAATAAGTTTCTCAAATAGTATATCGTCACTTAAAACGCAAACGGCCCCATCTAACATTTTTAAAATTTTACAGGAAGAAGCAAAAAGCTATTGAAATTGAAAAGTTTGTTGCTATCAACTCGATTTATTTGTAGTGAATAAACAAATTGTTTAATAGTGAAACCTATTAGTTATTATGGTAGTTGATAATGGCGTATATAAAAATGGATAAATTCTACTTTTTACCTTTAATATTTAAATGTTTTTGTAGATAGGGCCTTTTGTTTTTTGTCAATGAAATCGCTAATTTTGGTTAGAGGAGTCCAATTTTTTGTGAGGACATATGTTTTGATGCAATACATTACAATCAACAATAAAATCGATTTTTAATTTTTGGTTAGTTAGGGCCGTTTGCGTTTCAGGTGACGTTATGAAAATTAAGACAAAATTCAATATAAATGCTATATTAAAAAATAAATCATATTTTAGTTATGCTCATATCTGGTATCATATGGTCGGCCATTCCCGATTATTCGTTTTTTATTAGTTTTTATTATTTAAAGAACTTCGTTAAAAATGTAACTATTTAAAAATCATAAAATAAATTTATCACATTTTATAAAAATCAGTATAAAAATTTGTAAAAATTAAAAAAAAGAAACATGTTGTATGGAAAAAACATGAAAAACATTTTTGTAAAACTTAGCATAACACTTTAATTTTTCATCGATTTTTATAAAATAAAATGTTTAATTTTTATGTACGTACGTGATTTTGTTATTAATTAATAGAATTAAATGCTGAATAAAATTATCTTTCTTTTCTTAAGATAGGGGTAGGATGCAATTTTTGTATTGTAAATTAATTTGAAAAAAAAAATGTTTTTGACCATATCCCTAGCAAATTAATTGTTTGTAGTTTGAACTATACAGGTATTTTTAAATACCTGTAAAATAGCTTATGCATAAAAGTGAGCATTTTAAAAGCCTATATTTTATGAAATTAAATGTACTTTATTCCAGTATAGCCAAATTTAATATTTTGGGGAAGGATCCGAGATATCAGAAGTCGCGCAAAGAATATGACTTCGAAATAAAAAATTGTCTAAGAGTGAAATATAGCTAAAGCCAAGCCATAAATATTGATATATGATATGTTACGATCGGACTTAAAATGGCGGCGTAATATATAAAAAACAAAAAGGGCGGTATTTCTAGGCGTGGCAAAAAAATATTTTTATATTTTTGGAAATGTTATTAACGTATCTTTAATCGTAGGGGGTGACTGACTCAACTTTTTTTTCGACCCACCCTACTACCCATGCTTATTTTTCATATATCTCTTAAGGATGTTTATGTCATATATACCCATATTGTCCCGCTGTACCCATCCGAGTACAGCCCAAAAATCGCATTTCCAAAATTTAAAAATTTTTGTTTTTAAATTTTATTTTAAATTAACTCATAATAAGATATATTTTGCAACCAAAAATTTAATTTATTTTTAAGATGGTTGGAATCTAATGGGTTAATGCAGGAACCTTGGACGATTCGCAACAAGGTTTCTGGATTAAATCACGTAAATTTCCAACTTTTCTCGCTGATACAGGGTCTCGACCGAGAACATGTATCTTATGTCATAAGAACTTATGTTTTCTCCTCTCCACAGGATTATCCACATCGGATGCAACGGTGCTGAAGCAAGGTCGTGGCCCACATCATACCTTGCATCTGTTTACCTGCCTTTCGATTTTCCGACACTACCAACAACGTCGGAGTAAAGAGTGCTATATTCGGCTATGCCGAATCTTATATACCCTTCACCACAGTGTATTTAAAAATATCAATTCTATAAAATTTTAATTTATTTCATTTTCCCGTTTATATCATTACTAGCTTATACCCGGTGTGCTTCGCTACCCCAATCGAAATTAAATTAATTAAAAAATTTATTTATTTATATTTATTAAATTATGTAATTTTTCTTAAAGATTTATTGTAATTTCATTTGGTGACAATATATTTCATTTAAATTCTAAAATAATACATTAATGAGCTATTTATTTCTTACTTACTAAAATTTAATATATTTTTTTATACTTAAAAAATAATTCTTATTCTAATGCCTTGGGATACAGAATATTTTTTGTTTTTCCCTCTGGTGCGTATACATATAAATCTGAGGGTTTTCCTACTCTTGAACATGCGACGTAAAGCTGCCCATGTGAAAAACATGGATTTTCTAGATTAAGTCCACAAACTTGCAAGGACTGACCTTGAGCTTTATTAATCGTCATTGCAAATGCTAGGCGAATAGGAAATTGCAGGCGCTTAAAATCGAATGGCATCTCGATGTGGTCATAGGAATACGTGGCAGCAATACATCTGTTCGTGCGTGAAAATAAAACGAAAAGTGTTTTTAAAATTTTGTTTAAATAAAATCTTTATTAAATATTACCTTGTGTTTGGGTTATACGAAACGTATACGAC
>NW_023997707.1:0-18625 GCF_015586225.1 Lucilia sericata
GTTTTTACAAATTTTAGAAGATTTCTTCTTCTGTCATTAGCATTTTTAACAATCACCCATGTTTACAAATGATCTTACTAATTAAATCATCCTACTCTTCCTCCCTTAATTCTTGAATCATGCAAAAACATGTCTTCCATGAAAACATCATTTATCAACGTTTTAAGTTTCATTAATGTATGTGACATTTTTTTCTGTTGGTTGGACATTTTTTTGTTGGGTCTACTAGAATTCGCCAGAAACATACACTTATACTATGGCAAGTCTAGCATACGGTATTTTTTAACAATGATGATGGTTATGATGGCAAGCATTGTTAGTGACAGGAGCACACACATTATATTACGTTAAGGAATCCCTGTAGTTCGGGAAGGCTATCAGGGTCTAGTGATTTTAACGTAAGGCAGTAGAAACATGTTTCACTTGATCGAAACGAGACAACTTTCACTAGACTTTCTATAGAATGCTTTTGCTAGTGAGAGATTTTTAAGAAACTTAAGCTCAGTCGAACTCAAAAAGGATACATGAACTGAAAAAACTGTTGGGTTCTTTTTAAACGTAATATCTTTACGAGTGTTTACTGCTAGGATGTACACATGTATTGCAAAATGTCAAACCACGTGTAAATAAAGATTGCGTTAAAAATAACATTAAAACAGTAACAAAAACAAGAGAAACCACTAATAAAAACTCAAATACTCATACCAAACCAAACAACCACAAGCGAATCAAACCACCCACTTAACGAACAATATCAAGAGAGTTATAACTATGGGAGGACAATGATGAAAAGGCGGAGTGATGATAATGATGACGATGAAAATGAAAATGTAAAAACCATTTAATATAATGCAGTCAGTCAGTCTAAGTGTTGCTGATAGTGACTGGACCGACATATACTTCGCTTTTTTGCTGTTGCATGGGGTCATTGTAGGCCAAACATTAACAATAAAAGATACAAACAGGCCCATCAATGTGATACCTGGCAATTTTTTTGTAGATTTTTAAACAGTCATGTTGTTTTTAATGCCCAAAAGCGTTTAAGTTTTTTAATGTAATTTCACTTTGACAAAATTTGCTTATTTTTTTAACTTTAATCATTCTATTAGTTAATTTCCTTTTCTGATTAAACTGTTAAATTTTGAAACACAAAAAACATAGCTTTGCAAACTTTTCATTAACATCAAAAATGTTTGTTGAAACAAAAAAAAAACAAAATGGTGTATAAAGTTTGTCTAAAAACCATTAAGTATTTCCACTTCAATGAGCTGCTGCTTTACAGACATTTAGAAAGTCCTTTATCTCACTGTGATTTACTGAACAAATTCACAAGAAAAAACAATGAACACAATTTGCACAAATAGATATGGGGACAAACACACTGACACGTACGACAAAATCATAAAAATGGAAATCAAAATCAACGGAAATAATGAAAGGGAAACTTGTGGGCGATGAAAACAGTGGAGCTACAGAGGATGCTCTCAAATTCGTAGAACATAGAACTGAACTGGAACTGAACTGGAACTGAACTGGAACTGAACTGGAACTGAACTGGAACTGAACTGGAACTGAACTGGAACTGAACTAGAACTGAACTAGAACTGAACTAGAACTGAACTAGAACTGAACTAGAACTGAACTAGAACTGAACTAGAACTGAACTAGAACTGAACTAGAACTGAACTAGAACTGAACTAGAACTGAACTAGAACTGAACTAGAACTGAACTAGAACTGAACTAGAACTGAACTAGAACTGAACTAGAACTGAACTAGAACTGAACTAGAACTGAACTAGAACTGAACTAGAACTGAACTAGAACTGAACTAGAACTGAACTAGAACTGAACTAGAACTGAACTAGAACTGAACTAGAACTGAACTAGAACTCAACTAGAACTGAACTAGAACTGAACTAGAACTGAACTAGAACTAAACTAGAACTGAACTAGAACTGAACTAGAACTGAACTAGAACTGAACTAGAACTGAACTAGAACTGAACTAGAACTGAACTAGAACTGAACTAGAACTGAACTAGAACTGAACTGGAACTGAACTAGAACTGAACTAGAACTGAACTAGAACTGAACTAGAACTGAACTAGAACTGAACTAGAACTGAACTAGAACTGAACTAGAATTGAACTAGAACTGAACTAGAACTGAACTAGAACTGAACTAGAACTGAACTAGAACTGAACTAGAACTGAACTAGAACTGAACTAGAACTGAACTAGAACTGAACTAGAACTGAACTAGAACTGAACTAGAATTGAACTAGAACTGAACTAGAACTGAACTAGAACTGAACTAGAACTGAACTAGAACTGAACTAGAACTGAACTAGAACTGAACTAGAACTAACCTAGGACTAACCTAGAACTGAACTAGAACTGAACTAGAAATGAACTAGAACTAACCTAGAACTAACTAAGAACTAATCTAGAACTGAACTAGAACTGAACTAGAACAGAACTAGAACTGAACTAGAACAGAACCAGAACAGAACTAGAACATAGAACCTGAAGAACTAGACCTGAAGTAAAATTGAACTAGATAACGTTATATTAGTAGAACTGAACTAGATCTATAGTATAAACAAGAAAATATTGATTTACTGATCTGAAAAGTTTTTATACGTTTCCTCGTGTGACAACTTCAGAAACCCTCAAAACTCCTCTTCTTTTTTCCCACCGTTCCTTTAAGTGCTCATAATATTTAACAAAATTATGATTGTTTTTTATTAGCCAGAAACAATTGAACTTTCATCTAAAATTGCCAAGGCAAATGTACTCATAACAATAGCAAAAAACAACAACAAGGAAGAGCCCTATAAACAGAAATAAAGTGGCAAGACAAAAACGATTAAAAACAGAAATATTCGATTAAATGTCATGGTTTATGGAAGCTAAACAAAACCGAATAAGAGTGGGGGTTGTTTTATAAAAATGAGAATTTTTTTTGCAAACATCATTAATTATGGCAATTTATAAGATAAAAACAAACATAATATGTAATGATATTTGATGGTAAAGTTTCATTTGTGCTAAACAAAAGGAACAAAACAAGAAGGGTATAAAATTACAATAAGGGAAAAATCATATTTTCTTAAAAATCTATATTTGATCGAAAACCTTAAGTTTTTTGTATCTTCTTAGGCTCAAAAAAAAGCTTTGAATTGTGATCATTCATATCTATCTTTTAAAATCGATATTTTGGCCAAAAACTAAAAAATGACAAACTTAATAAAAGCTTTAATTTATGTTAAATTTCCATTATTGCCATGTCACAAAACTTGAAGTTTCCCCTTCTGTCATTTATTTACTCCCACAAATACAAACCATAAAACTGTTACACTTAATTACATACTTTTACTTTGTTGAAAAAAGAACAATTTTATTTGGTATTAATACAATTAACAGTTGAAAACACACAAAAGCACACACATGAACTACCACAACAGCAAAAAATAAAACGACAAACACTGTTTATGTTACAGTTATAGTGTTTTTGACAGTTGTTAATTAGTAGTTTTTTAAACCATTATTTGTTACATCTCGTTATATTATAACGCCAAACAGTACAGAGTTTTTTCTGGCGAATAATATAAATTCTGTGTGTAACACTAAATAGTTAATTGTGAGTGGGTTTTCCGGGAAAACATATTATTGGCAAAATGCCATATTAATGAAAAGAAACCTAAAAAAGGTCATTAAAAACAGAAAAAAAAAAAAAAACGTAACAGAGAACCTTTTTAATATGTAACAAAGAAATTTTAATTAAAAAAACTCTTAAAATTAAATTTCTCTTAAAGAAACTAATCCACCAAAACATGTATTGAATTAGTGAAGCGTTAGTAACAAAAATGGCGTACGGCGGAGTAGCAGTAATGTGGCATTGTTTTATGCATGGAGACCATAGTTTCATTTGTCTGATTAAAAAGCTCAAGTTAGTGTAAACACTTTGTTTTATATTCCCGGTTGTTTATTTTAATTTGTTTAGTTTTTTATTATTGTTATTTTTGCAATTGGTTTTTGTAGTTAGTTTTTTGTGTTATTAATATTTAAATGTTTTTAAATAAAAATGCAAGCAAGGTGTTAAGTGAGTATTTGGCAAAAAGAAGTTGCGAAAAGGATGAGTTATCAATTATTCTGATAGGTGCTTTTTCCATTACGAAAGGAAATTATAAAAGTTGGTTGTACTCAGTGAAATGAAATATTTAGAGGAAAGGGTTGTAATCAACCACAAAGGAAATTAAAGTTTGCTCTTAATATTAACAACTACGAAGAAGAACTAACTAACAACTAACTAACTAACTACTAACGAACAACTAACTAACTAACTAAACTACTAACGAACTACTAACTAACTACCTAACTAACTAACTAACTAACTACAACTAACTAACTAACTAACTAACTACTAACTAACAACTACTAACTAACTAACTAACTAACTAACTAACTAACTAACTAACTAACTAACTAAACTAACTAACTAACTAACTAACTACGACTACTAACTAACTAACGAACTAACTACCTAACTAACTAACTAACTAACTAACTAACTAACTACTAACTAACTACTAACTACTAACTACTAACTACTACCTAACTACTAACTAACTAACTACTAACTAACTAACTACTAACTAACCTATAACTAACTAACTAACTACTACTAACTAACTAACTAACTAACTAACTACTAACTAACTAACTAACTACTAACTACTAACTACTAACTAACTAACTAACTAACTAACTAACTAACTAACTAACTAACTAACAACTAACTAACTAACTAACTACTAACTAACTAACTAACTAACTACTAACTAACTAACTACCTAACCTAACTAACTAACTAACTAACTACTAACTAACTAACTAACTAACTAACTAACTAACTAACTAACTAACTAACTAACTACTAACTAACTACTAACTAACTACCAACTACTAACTAACTACTAACTAACTAACTACTAACTAACTAACTAACTACTAACTAACTAACTAACTAACTACGACTAACTAACTAACTAACTAACTAACTAACTACTAACTAACTAACCTAACTAACTAACTAACTAACTAACTAACTAACTAACTAACTAACTAACTAACTAACTAACTAACTAACTAACTAACTAACTAACTACTACTAACTAACTACTAACTAACTAACTAACTAACTAACTAACTAACTAACACTAACTAACTAACTAACTAACTAACTAACTAACTAACTAACTACTACTAACAACTAACTACTAACTAACTACTAACTAACTAACTAACTACTAACTAACTAACTAACTACTACTAACTAACTAACTAACTAACTACTAACTAACTAACTAACTACTAACTAACTAACTAACTAACTAACTAACTAACAACTAACTACTAACTAACTAACTACTAACTAACTAACTAACTAACTAACTAACTAACTACTAACTAACTAACTAACTAACTACTAACTAACTAACTAACTACTAACTAACTAACTAACTAACTAACTAACTAACTAACTAACTAACTAACTAACTAACTAACTAACTAACTAACTAACTAACTAACTAACTAACTAACTAACTACTAACTACTAACTAACTAACTAACTAACTAACTAACTAACTAACTAACTAACTAACTAACTAACTAACTAACTAACTAACTTAACTACTAACTAACTAACTAACTAACTAACTAACTAACTAACTAACTATACTAACTAACTAACTAACTAACTAACTAACTAACCAACTAACTAACTAACTAACTAACTAACTAACTAACTAACTAACTAACTAAACTAACTAACTAACTAACTAACTAACTAACTAACTAACTAACTAACCTAACTAACTAACTACTAACTAACTAACTAACTAACTAACTAACTAACTAACTACCTAACTAACTAACTAACTAACTAACTACTAACTAACTACTAACTAACTAACTAACTAACTAACTAACTAACTTAACTAACTAACTAACTAACTAACTAACGAACTAACTACTAACTACTAAAAACTAACTAACTAACTAACTAACTAACTAACTAACTAACTAACTAACTAACATACTAACTAACTACTAACTAACTAACTACTAACTAACTAACTAACTTAACTACTACTACTAACTAACTACTAACTAACTAACTAACTAACTAACTAACTAACTACTAACTAACTAACTAACTACTACTAACTACTAACTAACTAACAACTACTACTAACTAACTAACTAACTACTAACTAACTAACTAACTAACTAACTACTAACTAACTAACTACTACTAACTAACTAACTAACTAACTAACTAACTAACTACTAACTCACTAACTACTAACTAACTAACTAACTAACTAACTAACTACTACTAACTAACTAACTAACTAACTAACTAACTAACTAACTAACTAACTAACTAACTAACTAACTAACTAACTACTAAACTAACTAACTAACTAACTAACTAACTACTAACTAACTAACTAACTAACTAAACTAACTAACTAACTAACTAACTAACTAACTAACTAACTAACTAACTAACTACTAACTAACTAACTACTAACCAACTAACTAACTACTAACTAACTACTAACTAACTAACTAACTAACTAACTACTACTAACTAACTACTAACTACTAACTAACTAACTACTAACTAACTAACTAACACTAACTACTAACTAACTAACTACTAACAACTAACTAACTACTAACTACCTAACTAACTACTAACTAACTAACTACTAACTAACTAACTAACTACTAACTAACTAACTAACTAACTAACTAACTAACTAACTAACTAACTAACTACCTAACTACTAACTACTAACTACTAACTAACTAACTAACTAACTAACTAACTAACTAACTAACTACTAACTAACTAACAACTACACTACTAACTAACTAACTAACTACCTAACTACTAACTAACTAACTAACTAACTAACTACTTAACTAACTAAACTAACTACCTACTAACTAAACTAACTAAACTACTAACTAACTAACTACTAACTAACTAACTAACTACAACTAACTAACTAACTAACACTAACTAACTAAACTAACTAATAACTAACTACTACCTAACTAACTAACTAACTAACTAACTACTAACTAACTAACTAACTAACTAACTAACTAACTAACTAACTAACTAACTAACTAACTAACTAACTACTAACTAACTAACTAACTAACTAACGAACTAACTAACTAACTAACTAACTAACTAAACTAACTAACTAACTAACTAACTAATAACTAACTAACTAACTAACTACTAACTAACTAACTAACTAACTGACAAACTAACTAGCTAACTAACTACTAACTACCTACTACTAACTAACTAACTACTAACTAACTAACTAACTACTAACTAACTAACTACTACTAACCTAACTCACTAACTAACTAACTAACTAACTAACTAACTAACTAACTAACTAACTAACTACTACTTATAATCGGCTATAACGCTAAAACTTATAATCGGCTATAACGCGTTAAAACTTGTTTGATTTTAAAAAGACCTTATTTCTCTAAAATTTCGGAAAATTTAAAATCGGAAAAATACCAATAATTGTTTATCACCACATATAGTATAAAAAATTTAAATATAAAAAATAAGTTCTTGCAACTTTTTTAGCCATTATTTGAAAAAACCATAAAAATAAAAATCACTTACCTTTAGATGCCGCCATAAAAATCCTGTTCTATACAATTATTCTTCCACACTGGCAACTCTAAACACTTTGCTTTTGTTTTGTTTACTTTCTTTACTTTAAGCAATAACAACAACTAAATATGACAGTCCATGACTAGCACTTTTCTTACAAAATTCCTTCAACTTTGGCAAAGTTTTTTAAAATATTAACTAATTTTTACCAAAATATTTTTAATTGCATTTATTAAACATATATTATAATTTACTTTGTTATAGCTTTCTTTAAATAATGCAAAATGTTTCTTTAACTAATTGACTCCTTTAAAATTAACCTTTTATAGTTTTAGGCAGCCGGCTTCTTTTTTCTAGAAGTTGCTTTAACTTTTAAAATATTGTGAAATATATTTGCACACACTTTGTTTATTTCAATTTGATATATAATTTATTAAATATTGTTAGGATTTCCATAATTTATTAACAATTTTAATTAACACTACACATTTTTCACATGACATGTTTGTTCGATGATGTTTAATTGAAAACTGATGGAAGGAGAGCATGTAAACAAGAGCTTAACTTAATAGAGAGTACATAGAGTGTGAGTTTGTGTGTACGTTTTAGGGATGCCAAACGGGACTGGCTTTTACAAATCCCGGGATTCGGGATTTTGAAAATTGCAATCCCGGGATCCCGGGATATTTCGGGATCCCGGGATTTTTTCGGGATCCCGGGATTTTTCGGGATTTCGGGATTTTACGGGATTTCGGGATTACATGAATTTATTTATTTTATATATGAAAATCTTTAAATCATCATATTTGTAAAGAAAATTGTTTAATTTTGTGGAAATTTAGCAGACAGAAGATATATTTAAATTAAAACAATCAAATTAATTCCAATTTTTAAATAAAATACTTACTTCCTAAATAAATATCAAGTTCCGAAAATAGACATAAGCACTTTTTAAAACCTCATACTGTTCCATGTGAACTAATAATTATAACAGATACCAATTCAATTATCCGTACATCAATTTAGAACCTATTCTTTGAAAAATATTTGGAACTTTACACAAAATACATGTTAGTTTTGGAACATGTTATTATATTCGTAGTATTAATTTAAAATTTTATGTGCATTCAGAACAAGGTAATTTACCTTTACCGGTATCACTCAGATTTGTAGAAAGTTAGAAATGTAAAATCCTCTAGTATTGAAAAATAAAGTTTGTATTCGACTGTGCCGAAATTAAATACCCACCATCAAAATATTGTAATGTATTGATATTAATATCAGCATCAATGTGATTTTCAGAGGAGGTCCAATTAGGTTTTCTTGTGTCAATTTTGGTCCAAATTTGCATCACAAATGGAATGAGTCTTCTAACTCGTGTTTTTAGCTTACAGACACAGAATGTGTATACTTTTTGGGTCGGTCTACGACCAACATTTCGATGTGTTAACAAGTAAGAAGTTATAGTTGGGCGAAGCCTACCATATAATACCCTACACCAGTTATAAAATAAAATGTGATTTATTGTTCATAATAAAGCATCTAAGTTGAATTGTATCTTGCCTCAGATATACTTTAGCTATTTTTTGTTGAATAAAATTGTGTACATTTAAGTCATATTTCGAAGGGGGCTTTGTATAGGAGCTAGGGTCAAATGAGGCCGTATCATCAAAAAATACATCAGGGTCATGAAGGCTAGTATAGAACTTGGCTTTGCAGCTTTTCGTCGAGATACGAGTATATTAAACATAATTATGAACTTAAAAGCCCTATTCGGCGGGTTCAGTTGTATGGGGGCTAGGTCAAGTATTGGACCGATGTTACCCATTTTCAATAGGATCCGTCTCTAGTACAATAGAAGATCATGCAAAATTTTATAGAATTATCTTCAAAATTGCTGTAGTTTGATTACAAGGTTTACACGGACGGACGGACAGACGGACGGACATAGCTTAATCGACTCAGAAAATGATTCTGAGCCGATTGGTATACTTTAAGGTGGGTATAGGACCAATATTATTGTGCATAACAAAAATCAGCACAAACCCAATATACCCTCCCCGCTAAAGTGGTGTAGGGTATAAAAACGAAGTGAATAAATAAATTTATATGTGCTATGTGTATGGAATCATACCACTTTAAAAAATAAAAGGTTTAAATATGTATAAAATTAGCTCTGCGGAATTTAGTTTTGCATGAGTCGAAAATAAAATAAGATCGTAATTTTCAAGTTAATGAAAATTATGGCTCAAAAAAAAAATAAAAACAGTTTTTGAAACAAATCCCGGGATTTATTTTGAAAAATCCCGGGTTTCGGGATATTCTAATCCCGAAAAAATCCCGGGATTTATTTTCCAAATCCCGGGATTCGGGATTTGCCAATCCCGAAAAATCCCGGGATTTTCGGGATCGGGATTTCGGGATTGGCATCCCTAGTACGTTTGTTAAGCAATATATTAAGCCGAAAAACAATAACATAAAAAGGGTAAACTGTTGTCTTGTAAGTGATTTTTTGAAGAATTTCTTAAATTGTTTTACAATTTTTATTAATTCAACAGTTTTTTTAATAAAATATTTTTATATGGAATTCTTTTAGAAATGGTAAATATTAATTTTTATACTACAGATTAGACTATAGATAAGACTATAGACTAGACTAAAGACTAGACTGTAGCCTAGATTATAGACTAGGCTATAGACTGGACTATAGACTAAGCTATATACTACTAAGCTATATACTACTAAGCTATAGACTAGACTATAGCCTAGACTATAGACTAGACTATAGACTAGACTAGACTAGACTATAGACTAGACTATAGACTAGACTATAGACTAGACTATAGACTAGACTATAGTATAGACTAGACTATAGACTAGACTATAGACTAGACTATAGACTAGACTATAGACTAGACTATAGACTAGACTATAGACTAGACTATAGACTAGACTATAGACTAGACTATAGACTAGACTATAGACTAGACTATAGACTAGACTATAGACTAGACTATAGACTAGACTATAGACTATAGACTAGACTATAGACTAGACTATAGACTAGACTATAGACTAGACTATAGACTAGACTATAGACTAGACTATAGACTAGACTATAGACTAGACTATAGACTAGACCATAGACTAGACTATAGACTAAACTATAGACTAGACTATAGACTAGACTATAGACTAGACTATAGACTAGACTATAGACTAGACTATAGACTAGACTATAGACTAGACTATAGACTAGACTATAGACTAAACTATAGACTAGACTATAGACTAGACTATATACTAGACTATAGACTAGACTATAGACTAGACTAGACTAGACTAGACTAGACTAGACTAGACTAGACTATAGACTAGACTAAACTATAGACTAGACTATAGACTAGACTAAACTAGACTAGACTATAGACTAGACTATAGACTAGACTATAGACTAGACTATAGACTAGACTATAGACTAGACTATAGACTAGACTATAGACTAGACTATAGACTAGACTATAGACTAGACTATAGACTAGACTATAGACTAGACTATAGACTAGACTATAGACTAGACTATAGACTAGACTATAGACTAGACTATAGACTAGACTATAGACTAGACTATAGACTATAGACTAGACTATAGACTAGACTATAGACTAGACTATAAACTAGACTATAGACTAGACTCTAGACTATAGACTAGACTATAGCCTAGACTATAGACTAGACTATAGACTAGACTATAGACTAGACTATAGACTAGACTATAGACTAGACTATAGACTAGACTATAGACTAGACTATAGACTAGACTATAGACTAGACTATAGACTAGACCATAGACTAGACTATAGACTAAACTATAGACTAGACTATAGACTAGACTATAGACTAGACTATAGATCGACTATAGAAGACTATAGACTAGACTATAGACTAGACGATAGACTAGACTATAGACTAAAACTATTAGACCTAGACTATAGACTAGACTAGATAGACTAGACTATAGACTAGACTAATAGACTAGACTAGACTAGACTAGACTATAGACTAGACTTATAGACCTAGACTATAGACTAGACTATAGAGCATAGACTAACTATATAGACTAGACTAGACTATAGACTAGACTATAGACTAGACTATAGACTAGACTATAGACTAGACTATAGACAGACTATAGACTAGACTATAGACTAGACTATAGACTAGACTATAGACTAGACTATAGACTAGACTATAGACTAGACTATAGACTAGACTATAGACTAGACTATAGACTAGACTGATAGACTAGACTATAGACTAGACTATAGACTAGACTATAGAATAGACTAGACTAGACTAGACTATAGACTAGACTATAGCCTAGACTATAGACTAGACTAGACTAGACTCTAGACTATAGACTAGACTATAGACTAGACTATAGACTAGACTATAGACTAGACTATAGACTAGACTATAGACTAGACTATAGACTAGACTAAACTATAGACTAGACTAGACTATAGACTAGGCTATAGACTAGACTATAGACTAGACTATAGACTAGACTATAGACTGGACTATAGACTAGACTATAGACTAGACTATAGACTAGACTATAGACTAGACTATAGACTAGACTATAGACTAGACTATAGACTAGACTATAGACTAGACTATAGACTAGACTATAGACTAGACTATAGACTAGACTATAGACTAGACTATAGACTAGACTATAGACTAGACTATAGACTAGACTATAGACTAGACTATAGACTAGACTATAGACTAGACTATAGACTAGACTATAGACTAGACTATAGATTAGACTAGACTATAGACTAGACTATAGATTAGACTAGACTATAGACTAGACTATAGACTAGACTAGACTATAGACTAGACTAGACTAGACTAGACTAGACTAGACTAGACTAGACTAGACTAGACTAGACTAGACTAGACTAGACTAGACTAGACTAGACTAGACTAGACTAGACTAGACTAGACTAGACTAGACTAGACTATAGACTAGACTAGACTAGACTAGACTAGACTATAGACTAGACTAGACTAGACTATAGACTAGACTATAGACTAGACTAGACTATAGACTAGACTAGACTAGACTAGACTATATACTAGACTATAGACTAGACTAGAGACTAGACTATAGACTAGACTATAGACTAGACTATAGACTAGACTATAGACTAGACTATAGACTAGACTATAGACTAGACTATAGTCTAGACTATAGACTAGACTATAGACTGGACTATAGACTGGACTATAGACTAGACTATAGACTAGACTAGACTATAGACTAGACTATAGACTAGACTATAGACTAGACTATAGACTAGACTATAGACTAGACTATAGACTAGACTATAGACTAGACTATAGACTAGACTATAGACTAGACTATAGACTAGACTATAGACTAGACTATAGACTAGACTATAGACTAGACTATAGACTAGACTATAGACTAGACTATAGACTAGACTATAGATTAGACTAGACTATAGACTAGACTATAGATTAGACTAGACTATAGACTAGACTATAGACTAGACTAGACTATAGACTAGACTAGACTAGACTAGACTAGACTAGACTAGACTAGACTAGACTAGACTAGACTAGACTAGACTAGACTAGACTAGACTAGACTAGACTAGACTAGACTAGACTAGACTAGACTAGACTAGACTAGACTAGACTAGACTATAGACTAGACTAGACTAGACTAGACTAGACTATAGACTAGACTAGACTAGACTATAGACTAGACTAGACTAGACTAGACTAGACTAGACTAGACTAGACTAGACTAGACTATATACTAGACTATAGACTAGACTAGACTAGACTATAGACTAGACTATAGACTAGACTATAGACTAGACTATAGACTAGACTATAGACTAGACTATAGACTAGACTATAGTCTAGACTATAGACTAGACTATAGACTGGACTATAGACTGGACTATAGACTAGACTATAGACTAGACTATAGACTAGACTATAGACTGGACTATAGACTAGACTATAGACTGGACTATAGACTAGACTATAGACTGGACTATAGACTAGACTATAGAAAGAGAAATAGTTGTTATAACTGTATAAAACAACACCTGTTTTGTTTATATTTAACTATTTAATGCTTCGAAAACAACTTCTTTTAATTCGTTCACTCTTTTTTTACAGTTTTCTTTCAAATATAACATTTAAACGGGATCTATTGGAATTTAACTTACTTCTTAAACACTTAAAGATGTCCTCATACAAATACTCTCATCCTTAATTGTTTTATTTTATTTATTGTTGTTCACCTAAGAATTGTCACACCTGTAATTAATTTTCTAATGACATTCAACAATTTCAATTTGTAACAATTGCTCGGTTACCACCTCTCTTCAGCGCAAATAGACTTCATATATGAAAACTTTGATTTATCTATTCCCTCCAGGAAAATAATTATTGTTTCCCGGACAATAATAGTCTATGGCCTCTATGTTAAATACAGTTTAACAAAAGTGTCATTTACAGTCGTAAAGAGATGGAGGGACTTAGAAATTTGGAGGATGTGGTAAATAGTTCCTTAATTTAAGGACACTAGTTTAGGTTTTTTTTGTTTATTTGACTCTAAGACAATTTGTGTGTGTATTTTAATGACTTCTTAGTGTTCAAGTGGTAAACCACAAAACCATAGAAATGTTCTCATACATACTTACGAGACATTTTCTTGTTGGCCAGCTCTTTAGCTATAGTGTGTGGTAAAGGGAGGAGATTAATTTGTAGTGTCGTCTATTACTATGTTTAGAGCCGGGTAGATGTGATGATTAGGTCATAAGTTACTGATAACTATTATTTACAAGAAAAAAATCCAATTTAAGAAAATTTGTTGAAATGACCAGAGAAATCTATATAAGAAACGCCTTTTTGCTGTAAAATATTTATAAAGCAATACCACAAAATAAGACAATAGTTATTTATATATAATTGGCTTTACAACTACAAAAATTAAAGCATAGTTTTAGTTGTTTAGTTAAATCATTTAATAAAGTATAAAACTAAAATTAAATTTCAAAGGAAATTAAAAAGCATAAACAACGTTTTTTTTCAAACTTTTATTGACTTTTTCATATTACAATCAAAAACTAAAGCATACTTTTAGTTTTTATTACAACGACTAAGCAAATTTTTTAGACCAGCGCCATTATGTTTACATGAAAACACTTCTAAATGTCTATCTTTTATCAAAAAAATTACCGGCTTTGTGTTCACTTTAAGCTTTTATTAGTTTTTTTTTTTACGAAAAAACTTTGTCGCCTAACAAAAAAATCTGTGAAAATAGCTATTAATTTGTCACAAAGGCGTTAATTTTTTTATTTTGGAAATATGGCTTTTAGAAATAGTTTGCCAGGAAAAACGTCTACATGTTTTAAATTCCTTGCAGAAAATTTACGTTTTTATTTGTAGCTTATATGAAAAAACGTTGTACAAAATGATAAGCTGAAATGTTAAATGCGTAACAGAACCAACAATTTCCATAAAAATTGCCAAGAAAGTAAACAATTCTTATAAAATAACTTATAATAATAAGTGTTAATTTAAATTGTTAATAAATTAAGGAAATCCCAACAATATGTAATAAATTATATATCAATTTGAAATATACAAACTCTAAAATAAGTGTGTACAAAAATTTTAGTTAGTTAGTTAGTTAGTTAGTTAGTTAGTTAGTTAGTTAGTTAGTAGTTAGTTAGTAGTTAGTTAGTTAGTTAGTTAGTTAGTTAGTTAGTAGTAGTTAGTTAGTAGTTCGTAGTTAGGTTAGTTAGTTAGTTAGTTAGTTAGTTAGTAGTTAGTTAGTTAGTTAGTTAGTTAGTTAGTTAGTTAGTAGTTAGTTAGTTAGTTAGTTAGTTAGTTAGTTAGTTAGTTAGTTAGTAGTTAGTAGTTAGTTAGTTAGTTAGTTAGTTAGTTAGTAGTTAGTTAGTTAGTTAGTTAGTTAGTTAGTTAGTTAGTTAGTTAGTTAGTTAGTTAGTTAGTTAGTTAGTTAGTTAGTAGTTAGTTAGTTAGTTAGTTAGTTAGTTAGTTAGTTAGTTAGTTAGTTAGTTAGTAGTTAGTTAGTTAGTTAGTTAGTTAGTTAGTTAGTTAGTTAGTTAGTAGTTAGTTCGTTAGTTAGTTAGTTAGTTAGTAGTTAGTTAGTTAGTTAGTTAGTAGTTAGTAGTTAGTTAGTTAGTTAGTTAGTTAGTTAGTTAGTTAGTTAGTTAGTTAGTTAGTTAGTTAGTTAGTTAGTTAGTTAGTTAGTTAGTTAGTAGTTAGTTAGTTAGTTAGTTAGTTAGTTAGTTAGTTAGTTAGTTAGTTAGTTAGTTAGTTAGTTAGTTAGTTAGTTAGTTAGTTAGTTAGTTAGTTAGTTAGTAGTTAGTAGTTAGTTAGTTAGTTAGTTAGTTAGTAGTTAGTTAGTTAGTTAGTTAGTTAGTTAGTTAGTTAGTTAGTTAGTTAGTAGTTAGTTAGTTAGTTAGTTAGTTAGTTAGTTAGTTAGTAGTTAGTTAGTTAGTTAGTTAGTTAGTTAGTTAGTTAGTTAGTTAGTTAGTTAGTTAGTTAGTTAGTTAGTTAGTTAGTAGTTAGTTAGTTAGTTAGTTAGTTAGTTAGTAGTTAGTTAGTTAGTTAGTTAGTTAGTTAGTTAGTTAGTTAGTTAGTTAGTTAGTTAGTTAGTTAGTTAGTTAGTTAGTTAGTTAGTTAGTAGTTAGTTAGTTAGTTAGTTAGTTAGTTAGTAGTTAGTTAGTTAGTTAGTTAGTTAGTTAGTTAGTTAGTTAGTTAGTAGTTAGTAGTTAGTTAGTTAGTAGTAGTTAGTTAGTTAGTTAGTTAGTTAGTAGTAGTTAGTTAGTTAGTTAGTTAGTTAGTTAGTTAGTTAGTTAGTTAGTTAGTAGTTAGTTAGTTAGTTAGTTAGTTAGTTAGTAGTTAGTTAGTAGTTAGTTAGTTAGTTAGTTAGTTAGTTAGTTAGTTAGTTAGTTAGTTAGTTAGTTAGTTAGTTAGTTAGTTAGTTAGTTAGTTAGTTAAGTTAGTTAGTTAGTTAGTTAGTTAGTTAGTTAGTTAGTTAGTTAGTTAGTTAGTTAGTTAGTTAGTTAGTTAGTTAGTTAGTTAGTTAGTTAGTTAGTAGTAGTTAGTTAGTTAGTTAGTTAGTTAGTTAGTTAGTTAGTGTTAGTTAGTTAGTTAGTTAGTTAGTAGTTAGTTAGTTAGTTAGTTAGTTAGTTAGTTAGTTAGTTAGTTAGTTAGTTAGTTAGTTAGTTAGTAGTTAGTTAGTTAGTTAGTTAGTTAGTTAGTTAGTTAGTTAGTTAGTTAGTTAGTTAGTTTAGTAGTTAGTTAGTTAGTTAGTTAGTTAGTTAGTTAGTTAGTTAGTTAGTAGTTAGTTAGAGTTTTAGTTAGTTAGTTAGTTAGTTAGTTAGTTAGTTCGTTAGTTCGTTAGTTAGTTAGTTAGTTAGTAGTTAGTTAGTTGTTAGTTAGTAGTTAGTAGTTAGTGTTAGTAGTCGTTAGTTAGTTAGTTCTAGTTAGTT
Organism: Lucilia sericata; assembly: GCF_015586225.1. Lineage (NCBI taxonomy): Eukaryota > Metazoa > Arthropoda > Insecta > Diptera > Calliphoridae > Lucilia > Lucilia sericata. The sequence continues at coordinate 17,304 of NW_023997707.1, forward strand.
AGTTAGGTTATCGTTAGTTCGTAGTTAGTTAGTTAGTTAGTTAGTCGTTGTTAGTTAGTTTAGTTAGTTAGTTAGTAGAGTAGTTAGTTAGTTAGTAGTACATATTTTGTGTAAGGCTTAGGGTAGTTAGTTCAGTTAGTTAGTAGTGAGTTCGTTAGTAGTTCGTAGTCATTAATCTAATATTAGTTTTCTCTTTAACGTTCTTTTAAAAAACCTAAGTGGTCCCATTTTCTCTTCTTACAATTTCTGCTTAAGCCATGACTTATTAGTCATTCAACAGGGGCAGGATATTAGTCTTTCTGTTTGTTATTATTTACAACAATAGACATCATATAACAATTAGTGTGAAAAGAAAAATATTTGCACACGAACAAATAAGTAACAAAACATACAAAAAAACACTAACACTTATATACATACACTCTATCCTTCTCTTTTCCTATTCTAACAGCAAATAAGCAAAATCTACAAAACACATGCACACACTTGCATATTTACATAATTCTTTACTCATATGCTTGCACACCCCCGTTCTACAAAAACACTAACTTTCTTTCTCTTGTATTCAAATTCTCATAATAATGGATAATTTATGAGCCTAAAATATGCAATGTTTATTGCTAGACCATTTACTGCTGGTGTGTATATGCGTATGCATGAGAGCATGAGTGATAATGCTAAATAAGGGGTTTTATCCCTTTTGTTATTGTTGTTGTAATTTGCAAACTATTTTTAATTTATAGTTATTTTTGAGAGGAGAGACAGAAAAACAACTAGAAATTGTAAATTGTAAAGAAAAAATGTGTGTGAAAAATAAAATAGCTAATAAAATTATAAGAAAGAAATATTTAATAAATTACAAATTTGTTGACATGACAGAGATAAAAATTTTTTTATTTAGAAGTAAGGAAGGGATTTTTTTTGATAACTGAAAGATAATTATTTAATGACAATACATATGTACAAATATTTTGGGAAGAAAACTGGTGGGTGAATTATTTATTTTATATATTAAATATATATTGTATTATATATGGCATGTGTGTAAAAGCCAGAGAACTTAATACAATAAAAAGTATAGAAAATGCTGGCAAAATATTTTTTTTATTCTGCCTTTTTTTGTATAACGGATTTAACGTTATACATACTTAAATTCAACACTTAAAATTTCCCTTTTTCCAATAAGAAACTATCAAAAGGTTGTGCTTTAGCTAAATAATATCTTAGGTAATTGCCCCTAAATACACAGTATGGTGACATTAAAATTTACATATGATAATTTTATAACGGCAACATTTTGTTCAGCTGACAAATAAATTCTG
>NW_023997708.1:0-18476 GCF_015586225.1 Lucilia sericata
GTTGCTGGTCTTTGACGAATCAAACTCTCTTGCAAAGGTATAGTACCTATAACTATAGGTATACTTATAGGAAAATCTTTGTGACCACTAACATGAGCTATAATCTTCATTAAATATTCAACACGTATGAAATTACAATTAACTTCACTTGGTGGCACTGAAGGTATAATAAATTGTCCCTTCCATAGACGACTCGACAAACGTTTACATGGTTCAATAAATGTTATGCGTAAAATAATATTTTCATCGGTGAATTCTTTTTTCTTAGGCAACAGCAAATCCGTTGATTTCGCAATGCATAGGAATTTTTGTGAAAATTCTAAAGTATAACCATCTACATCAGTTTTCGATTGATTATTTATGTGGAATGTGTATTTGACAGTTTGGCCAGGTGCGTATGCACTGAAGGGAATTTGTACGTTGTAGAATATTTTACCACTCGTATAGGGTGTATAGGAGTCATCGACGGAAATGTTTAGCTAGGGGTAGAAGAGATAATAATAATTAATATTTAAAGCAAATTTTGTTTTATAAATATAGTAAATTTTGAATAATTTATAAATATATTTTAATACTACATAGACATAATTGCCTAAACACTGATATAGTATGTTTAACTTTTGTTTTAATTTCACTTTAAAATATTAGTTTCTAATACAACCTCTTGTAAAGAAATTCTTTTACAATAACTAAGCCTTCTATGCACTTCTCACTTATAATGTACCCATCTTTCTATGCATAGTAAAGTCAACTGTGTTTGTTAGTGGTGCGGCTGTGAGGGGTCGAAGGAAAAAGACGGGGAGGAGGGGCGCACAGCGGAAGGACGGGGGGAAACGAAAAAGCGGCAAGACGGCCAAAAAAAAAAGGGCGCGGGCGGAGAGGACAGAGGGACAGAGGGGGCAAAAGAAGAGAAAGACGGGGGAAAGGGGGGCAAAAGGAAAAGGGACGCGGGGGGAAAAAAAAGCGAACGAACGAACGAACGAACGAACGAACGAACGAACGAACGAACGAAACGAACGAACGAACGAAACGAAACGAACGAACGAACGAAGAACGAACGAACGAACGAACGAACGAACGAACGAACGAACGAACGAACGAACGAACGCGAACGAACGAACGAACGAAACGAACGAAAACGAACGAACGAACGAACGAACGAACGAACGAACGAACGAACGAACGAACGAACGAACGACGAACGAACGAACGAAACGAACGAACGAACGAACGAAAACGAACGAACGAACGAACGAAACGAACGAAAACGAACGAACGAACGAACGAACGAACGAACGAACGAACGAACGAAACGAACGAACGAACGAACGAACGAACGAACGAACGAACGAACTAACGAAACGAACGAACGAACGAACGAACGAACGAACGAAAGAACGAACGAACGAACGAAACGAACGAAGAACGAACGAACGAACGAACGAAACGAACGAACGAACGAACGAACGAAAACGAACGAACGAACGAACGAACGAAGAACGAACGAACGAAAGAACGAACGAACGAACGAAACGAACGAACGAACGAACGAACGAACGAACGAACGAAAACGAACGAAAACGAACGAACGAACGAAACGAACGAACGAACGAACGAACGAACGAACGAACGAACGAACGAACGAAACGAACAACGAACGAACACGAACGAACGAACGAACGAAAACGAACGAACGAACGAACGAACGAACGAACGAACGAACGAACAACGAACGAACGAACTAACGAACGAACGAACGAACGAACGAACGAACGAACGAAACTAACGAACGAACGAACGAACGAAAACGAACGAACGAACGAACGAACGAACGAACGAACGAACGAACGAAACGAACGAACGAAAACGAACGAACGAACGAACGAAGAACGAACGAACGAACGAACGAACGAACGAACGAAAAAAAAAAGAACGAACGAAACGAACGAACGAACGAAGAACGAACGAACGACGAACGAACGAACGAACGAACGAACAGAACGAACGAACGAACGAACGAACGAACGAACGAAACGAAACGAAGAACGAACGAACGAACGAACGAACGAACACGAACGAACGAACGAACGAACGAACGAACGAACGAAACGAACGAAAGAACGAAACGAACAACGAACGAACGAAACGAACGAAACGAACGAACGAAACGAACGAACGAACGAACGAACGAACGAACGAACGAACTAACGAAACGAACGAACGAAAACGAACTAACGAACGAACTGAACGAACGAACTAACGAACTAAACTAACGAACGAACTAACAACTAACTAACGAACTAACGAACTAACTAACTAACGAACGAACGAACGAACTAACGAACGACTAACGAACTAACAACTAACGAACGAACTAACTAACTAACTAACTAACTAACTAACTAACTAACTAACTAACTAACTAACTAACTAACTAACTAAACTAACTAACTAACTAACTACTAACTAACTAACTAACTAACTAACTAACTAACTAACTAACTAAAAGAACTAAACTAACTAAATAATAACTATCTCAATAACTAACTAACTAACTAACTACTAACTAATAACTAACTAACTAACTAACACACTAACTAACTGAGCAACGGGATGCCAGTGGATAGTGATCTTCTTCGTAAAGGTAATGACTATCGGCCCTATATTCACCCTACCTCCATGTTAAAAGTCCTCTCGGTAAATACGTTTAACGCTTATGATTAGCTATAAAATTTTGACATAAACCGGTTTTGTAGCAACTAAAATCTTTCTGACAAAAAATATAACGCTTTTAAAAATTAAAAGATTTTCAAGGAAACTTAGATCAATCTGGCGAATTTTTATGAACATCGGTCTATAATTGATACCACCCATATATATAAGGTATCTTTCCAATTATGACAATGTATAATGCTCATAACTTGCTTCTAAATGTGAGTACAATAACGAAATTTGACATAAACAGGTTTTATAGGAATTATAAAATTATCGGTCCATATTGGACCCTACTTCGATATAAACATTCATAAATTTCTTTCTAGCAACGAAATTCGACATAAACTATAGTAAGTAATATCTTTCTCCAGGTTTATGAATAAAGTTATCGAATCATATAGTATAGGACCTACCAAAATTCACATGAGCACGGCTGAGCACAGAACTCTTACTTGTTTTCTTATAAACAATTTTATGAAATCACTGTAACCAAATTACTGAAGTAGTTGCGGATTTTTAACTACATTCCAACGATTACTATGGATATCTTATTTTTCTAATCCTCATTTCTTTATTATCATGCATCATACAAATTATTTTGTTTGAATTATTTATGCAAATTCAATGTCTGCTGCATTAGCACACATGCACACACACACACACACAATACTTACCATTATATTTCACTTACCTTATAATCACGATGTAAATTTAAATCAACTTTTTGCAAAACCGTTAATGGTTTTTTAAATACAAAATTATCTAGACCAAAGGGACCTTTCAATTTCAACGACAATACATAGCGTATATAACCATATTTGCATTCACAGGAAGTGGGACACAGCGGTGGCAAGGCAATATCGAATGTATAGGTGTATGTGCCCGGCTGTAGAACATTCTCAATACGCAAATTAGTACCATTGTCAATATAAGTTTCATGCGATTTATAATATGTAGTATGACGACCAGCATGCTCGCACCATTTAATTTTGGCCTCACCCAATACAAAAATACGCACATCTTGGAAATGGGATTATATAAAAGAAAATATATGTATGTATATATTAATTGTTGCTTTATGAAATTATAATTTGTGCAATTACATATTATTTTCACAGAAACTTACTTCTTACATCTTGTACAAAAGTTATATTAACAATGGCTTGACCACTTATAGATTCACCACTATAATATACAGCATTTGGTTTATTTAATATAAATTTACAAGTTGAAGGCATTTTGCAAAATAAACTTTATATTCTTTAATTATTAGTTATTCTATATTATAGTTGAGTTTATTTTTTTTTTTTTTTTTTTTTGCAAACTTTCTGTTTTCATACACAAATTTTTGTTTAGTATAGAATTTAGTTCTACAACTGAATGTTTTTCATTTACTTTCACTGGAGCTCTGCTGGTTGCATCTAGTATCCTGCAAGTTTTATTTTATACTGAATATACAATTCATAACAAGTTTTTATTTTGGCATCATGGCTAGGATATACCATGTGCTTTGCCTGCTTGATTTGTTTTTCTTCTTTCCTACCATAGCTATGACATCACTTGCCACACAGTATGTCCATTTGTTGTACTATGTCTGTTTTTGGGGGTTTTTTTAAGTGGTTTTTGGCACTCGTTGCAGTTAAAGTTCATTGGTACGTATACGTCGTTATTTTTTTAAACAAAATATATATTTCCCTTAACGCCTGCCAATTATTACAATCAAAACATTAAATTCAATTTTTTATTTGTAGGCCTTTCGAAAAAATGGCAACAGATAGTAAGGTGATAAAAGTGATGTATTTGTTGAAGGAAATTGTATATAGTAAGGGAAAAACTTTAAAAACCTAACTGCCTAGAAATATCTCAAATTTAAACTCTTTAAAAAAAAACGGTTAACATCTTTTTATACCCTACACCACTTTAGTGGGGAGGGTATATTGGGTTTGTGCTGATGTTTGTAACATACAAAAATATTCGTCCTATACCCACCTTAAAGTATACCAATCGGCTTAGAATCGTTTTCTGAGTCGATTAAGCTATGTCCGTCTGTCCGTCCGTCTGGCTGGCTGTCCTTTTAAACCTTGTGCGCAAGGTCGCAATTTTCAAGATAATTGGATGAAATTTCGCACAAGGAGCCCCCATACAACAGAACCCCCCGAAAAGGGCTTCTGAGCTCATAATTATATTAAAAATACCTGTAAAATAAATCACATTTAATATTCATAACTGGTGTAGGGTATCATATGGTCGGTCACGCCCGACTATACTTTCTTACTTGTTTTAATAAACAAATCTAGTTGCAGATTTATAGTCGGTTATGCCGAATTATGTATACACTTCTGTTTACCGTAATAAGAAGTGTATGAATATGGAGGTGCTTTACGTAGACACCTGAATCTCGAATATTTGACTATACATACCTACGTGGACAGCCTTGCAAGACTCTTATTCTCTTCCAATGTTATAAGGACGACCAACCAAAGGGTTGTCCCTAAACATAACCCTTACGCAAAGGGATATTCACACTCCCCTTTTGAGCCTATCAGAATTGATAGGGCTTTGAGTGAAACGGAACTCAGATGGTCAAATATCACCACTTGTAGAATATCGAGACTGCTCTGGCCCACTATGGCAAAGGATGGGACTAAGACTCTCCTGTCTTTAAGTAAGAACCCGATTCTCACGGGTATAATTACTGAGCACTGTAGGATTGGGTATATGTCGGAACGTATGAGCTACCCATGTTATAGCTACTGTAGATGTTGTTTGTACGAAGAAAAAGAAGAATCGGTACAACACCTTCTATGTGACTGTCTAGCCCTACAAGAACATAGACTACTCTATCTTGATACAGTTCTTTTCCATGATCTGGACAGTCTTGGTTTGGTCCATTTCGGAATATTTTGATGACATTTTGAAAACCACTAAAGTCGTTTTGTGGGCCAGGAAGAAATATGTTATTTTGAGACCCATTTCGGAAAAGATTACAGACAATTTTTTTGAACCAAGATCAAGATTTTTGAACGCCCTATGTATGAATAGGCTACAAAACCATATTATGAATCCCAGTTTAATGGGGACTAGGTAAAGTAATTCACCGTTTAACGATTTTTGTTGAAGTATCTTTAAATAGTTTTACATAGACGGACATACGGACAGAAAATTATTCTTGGCGAGGTAGGTGGAACACCAATATTTTATACCTTTAACTTTAAAGGTCCCACCCTATCTTCATATTAATCGAAAATAATAATAAAGCATCACATTAGTCGTTACTTACCTTCCCCAAACATCCACCGTCAATGCATTTAACTTATTCAACTTTTCAATTTTAGAATCAATTGCTACCCCCTCATACAAACATTTCGCTTTGTAGGTCATGTTTTATCTTCTTCAGTGAAATATATTTCATATATTTAGAAGAAATTCTCTTCCAAAAAAAAAAAACAATTTTACTTAGTAATTTTTTGTTTATAACACATGCGTGATTAAGATATAACTGTATAAATTGTTCAACTTATTTTCTTGCTCTAACTATTTCAGCTCCTATCTATGGATGTAATAGGAAATTCTAAAATAAGAAACTTGCATAAAGTATTGCAATTTCTTTCGAAATATGACTGACATTTGATGTTTTCTTTTTTTTTTTTTTTTTTTGTTCTCATCTTAAGAGCCTTAAGCAAGTTTTCATTAAGATTCTAAGAATTTCAATAGCAGCATCAAGAAGTGGATAAATAAGAAATGGACAAATGCTTAGTATTACGAATGAGGGTAAAATTTAAAACAAGGTTGAAGGTCTAGGTTATATAAAAAGTATAAATGTGTCAGTAAAAATGACATAAAGAATTTTACAACAAAATTGAATTGATTAAGGAAACGTGTTTCCGAAAGTTAGTTTTTAAGGTAAAACTTATGTATATGACATACATATACATATATGTATAGCAAATGAAAGACAGATATAACTCAAAATTTGTTTCTTGTTAACTCCACAAGCATGTGCTTCAAAACAACGACTTTATATGTCTTCCATATATTTTTATACATTTTCTAAAATTTATTTTATTTACAGTGTAAGACCAAATGCATACTCATCATACCATGAATATTTCAATAGGAAAATTTTTATTTAAAAAGATCCGACAGTATCTTTTGGTACCCACCATCCAAAAACATAGATATTTGGCCTAAAAACTATATATACTGTATCCATACTATGTATACTGGATCCATATTAGATTTGCTACGCTCTAAATATATATGTACGTCTGTTGCACGACAAGATCCAAACTTTAGGAGTTAGAAGATGACAAATTTTACATAGATAAGGTTCGTTTGTTATTATAAATGGACAATACCAGTCCACGATTTCTCATAACCCCGGAATAATGATTAAATACTTTCATATTAAATTAGTCCCCACATAACGTTTATTTCCAAAAATCTCTCCAACGTTTTTAAGTGGCTTTACACGATAAGGTCCAACAAATTATCGAAATTAAAGAAATAGAATTAAATACTTTGATATTAATTTGGTCCCCACATTAGTTAGTTAGCTAGTTAGTTAGTTAGTAGTTAGTTAGTTAGTTAGTTAGTTAGTTAGTTAGTTAGTTAGTTAGTTAGTTAGTTAGTTAGTTAGTTAGTTAGTTAGTTAGTTAGTTAATTAGTTAGTTAGTTAGTTAGTTAGTTAGTTAGTTAGTTAGTTAGTTAGTTAGTTAGTTAGTTAGTAGTTAGTTAGTTAGTTAGTTAGTTAGTTAGTTAGTTAGTTAGTAGTTAGTTAGTTAGTTAGTTAGTTAGTTAGTTAGTTAGTTAGTTAGTTAGTTAGTTAGTTAGTTAGTTAGTAGTTAGTTAGTTAGTAGTTAGTTAGTTAGTAGTTAGTTAGTTAGTTAGTAGTAGTTAGGTTAGTTAGTTAGTTAGTTAGTTAGTTAGTTAGTAGTTAGTTAGTTAGTTAGTAGTAGTTAGTTAGTTAGTTAGTAGTTAGTAGTTAGTAGTTAGTTAGTTAGTTAGTTAGTTAGTTAGTTAGTTAGTTAGTTAGTAGTTAGTTAGTTAGTTAGTTAGTTAGTTAGTTAGTTAGTTAGTTAGTTAGTTAGTTAGGTAGTTAGTTAGTTAGTTAGTTAGTAGTTAGTTAGTTAGTTAGTTAGTTAGTTAGTTAGTTAGTAGTTAGTTAGTTAGTTAGTTAGTTAGTTAGTTAGTGTTAGTTAGTTAGTTAGTTAGTTAGTTAGTTAGTTAGTTAGTTAGTTAGTTAGTTAGTAGTTAGTTAGTTAGTTAGTTAGTTAGTTAGTTAGTTAGTAGTTAGTTAGTTAGTTAGTAGGTAGTTAGTTAGTAGTTAGTTAGTTAGTTAGTTAGTTAGTTAGTTAGTTAGTAGTTAGTTAGTAGTTAGTAGTTAGTTAGTTAGTTAGTAGTTAGTTAGTTAGTAGTTAGTTAGTTAGTAGTTAGTTAGTTAGTTAGTTAGTAGTTAGTTAGTTAGTTAGTAGTTAGTTAGTTAGTAGTTATAATGTATCTTACAATGTCTCTTTCAGAAAATTAATACTTCATCAATATATTGCAATCAATTACATGACTTCTTATTCTATCGGTGTAGGGTCTCGTGCTGGTATAACTTTTTGTTTAAAAATATATTTGATGATTCAAATTCTTATCCAGTAAAAATTAAAAAAAAATCATATCAAATACTTAAAAAACTTGAGGCAAAAATTTGATAAAAAATAAATCTGTGGTCTAAAGCGACAAGAGCCTAAATCTATAATCATACTTTCGAGGGAAATCACTTGAAAAAAATAACCGTTTCCGAAATGTGGGTTTTTAGTCATCTCTATATTCTGATTTTGCTGAAATAAATGCAAATTCGCTTTCAGTAAGTTATTTATATGAATTTTTTGCAATATATTGAATTAAATTCTTTGTAAAAGTATTAAACATTCCAAAAGCTTTAATATTTCTGGTTTTTTGAATTTCTCAATTTAGTTACATTGCATTATATGAAAAGCTCAGAAGTTTTAACAAGTTCTATGTTGTGTTACTAGTTTTAAGGGGATTCCCACAGAATAAAACCCAAACAAAGTCAATAAAAAAAGCACTTTCACAGCAAACTCTTTACAGACTACAAAATATAAACAACAGCAAAACAGAAAAGCTCTCACCCAACACAGACTAATGATGTCATTACCAACGAATATGCTCTTTATATTGAAATGGAACTCTTAAAATGAATGCATTACACACCACAAAATCTTTATAAGACACAATTAGATTTTTGTAACAAATAAAATTTATTAAGGTTTTAGAATTATGTCGTTTATTTCCAAGATATAAGAGTCTGTAAGATAGTTTGAAAGTATCAGAAGAAATACATTTAGGTCACCTTTAGACTTGTAGTGCGCTTCTGTTACAGTGTCCCTAGCGGTTAACCAACTAAACTACCGGAGGCTTTAATTTTTGTAAAAACATTTTAATCCTATAATTATTTCGTGAACTGTAGATGCCTTGTTTGTTTTTATGATAACATTATACACACACTTATTGTTGGAAGAAAATTATTAATTTGTCGAACCCCACAGTCAGTTTACTCAGGAGTCTTGAATAATTAATTACAAATACTCGGTTAATAAAATATAATGTTTTAGTTTAAAGTTTTTAATTGTTTATTAAAATATTACTATTATTCAATATAAATATAAACAAACAATTTTTAAAAATATGCCTTCGACTTGCAGATTTGATTTGAACAAACCAAGTGCTATTTATTTTAGTGGAGAAATAATAGCGGGTACTATTACTCTAAGCACCACAAGTGACAAAAATGTAAGAGGTGAGTAATACAAAAGCGATTTTTTTTAAGAAATTCAATGTCAATATGTATTTCATTATAAATTTATGTACATTTAATTTGTATGTCTAAAAGAACAATTTTTTTTTAGAAAAACAATGTAGGTACTTTAAGAGTTTTTATGTGTCACAGAAAGAAAAAATAACGCAAAAGCGGGCGAAATAAAGACTAGCTTATTCAATTGGGCATAGCAACCGTCAGTAAAACCTTAGTTTGATTAAAGAAGTAACAGTGATAAATTACATATATACCGTTCACCAGAAACAGAGTTTCATTCGTATGAAACTTGTTTTTGTGGAATTTCGCGGTTATATTGGTCAGCAAAGAGCGTTAACATACTTTTTGAAGGGGATCTTATATGGGCGTAGTATTAATTATGGTCCGTTTCTCATAGAACTTAGTAAAGAGATTTCTGTTGACATAAAATTCACCGACCATATGATACCCAAAAAGGGATTTTCTAAATGAGGGGTTATATGGGGGCAGGAGGTTAATTTGGTCCTATCCTTATAAACTTTGATAGAGGGATTTACGTCTATTTATGCAGAATATCATCATGATATTTGTGTCTATAAGTGAATTTTGACCATCAAGTCATTTTCTGTAGGCGACTTTGATAGGTTCAAATGAGGAAATCAGTAGTATCATTAAGACTTATATAAAACTAAGTTTTGGCGATTTTTTAAGTGATACAAGAACATTTAACATATTTATTAGCTCAATAGCCCTATTCGGGGGTTAAGAGGTTATGGGGCTATACGAAATAATGGTCCTTAGGTCAAAAGAAGAGTATGTGTCAAATTTCATCAAATTATCTTGAATGGACACACAGGCGAATGGACAAAGCTAAATAGACTCAGAAGTGAATAATCAACTCCGGAAGTGATTCTGAGCCGATTGGTATACTTTAAGGTGGTTGTAGGACCAATGTTTTTATGCGCTACAGACATCAGAACAGACGTATAATACACTCCCCACTATAGTGGTGCAGGGTATAACTATACTGACATTTTTAAGTCAGTTATATCATTAGAGTAATTTTCTGAAGAGGACCTTACATGGGCGGTAGGATCCATTATGTACCGATCGTCATAAAATTTTGTAGAGAGATTTCCGTTAATATGTAACTCGTTTATGTTAAATTATACCATCGTTTGTGCAGCCAGTTATGAGCCTTAAAGTCATTTCCGAAAGGGGATTTCATACGCTAGGTAGGGTAAAGGGACCGATCCTCATAAAACTTGAAAGAGAGGTTTTGAGTCATACCTATATTGTTTATCTTGAGTTTTATGAAAAATTGGTAATGTTATCTTCATGCCCGTAATTAGCGATAAAGTAATTTTCTGATGGAGTTGAGAAGGTTCTATTAAAGACCGATCTTCATAAATCTTTGTAGACAGATTTAGGTACTTATAAAACTTGTTTAAGTCGAATTTCTATATGTATATCATTTTTAAAAGTTAGTCTTAAGAATTTCAGCCCTCTAAATTTTTTCATTCGGTCCCACCCTATTGAAGAAGAAAATGGCCAAATCGTGTTAGAATCTATTGAGTACCTCGAATATACATTAATATATAAGTTTGTGGGTCTTACAATAATATTTCAATTTATTACAAACGAAATGACAGAATTAATACACCACCCATCAGGGTATAAAAATATTTGGAAAAATTTTCAGCTTTTTAAAGTTTCCCGTTGGGAACGTATTGTCATTTCAGCGGATAGTCGGACGGACGTGGCTAGAATGTTTAAGAATATAATGAGGACCCAAAATGTATTTTTAATTTTATCAAATGTAATTTATTGAAATTTCGAAACTTATGAGTCAACCCCTAAAATATTTCTAATTGTACATTTTAACCCTATAAGTTTATATTGAAATCAGAAGTCTGAATTTTTTGATGAATTGTATGACTCATACTTGTATCGGATAATTATTATCTTTTAAGAACATGTATGAATGAGTAATTACAAAATTATAAATACTTGCGTAACTTAAAGCTATAATTCATTAAAAATCATTATTAGTTTATTGATACTTAATATATTGCATAGAGAAATACAAACAAGTTAAGCAAGATCTGAGTGAAATTCATCACCGACTTCAAAATAAACAAATCATACCAGTCAGAGTAGATTATACTAATGAAAAATATTTCTTTCCTTTTATTTCACTTTTAGATGTCAGCATTATATTTCTAGGCGAAGGAAAAGTCAAATGGGAAGAATCTGACTCTACAACAAACAGCGATGGAAGCAGTTCGACTAATACCACCTACTATAAATCACATGAAGTGTATGTCAATAATAGTACAATGGTACATGGTGATGGAGTTCTACCAGCTGGTACACATACCTATACATTTAATATACCGCTACCCTGGGAATGTCCCACATCCTGTGAGGGCAAATATGGTCATATACGTTATGAAATATCATTAAAAATTAATCGATATTATCGTTTCGATAATATCTATAAAAGGCCGGTGACTATAATAAAAACTATTGATTTAAATTTAAATCCAGCCTATAAGGTAATATCAATTCTCCCCTTAATACAGTGATGCCAGGAGATTTTTTTCAGAAATCCCTACGCTTATGAGAAAAAATCCCTTTTTTCCCTACACCCACTTTTTATTTTCCCTACATTTTTCCCTACACTACTTTTTTCCAAGTTTATCTTAAAAAAATACAAAAATAACATAAAAAAAACTAAAATATTAGCTCCGTTTTATAATATACATATATATGTATTTTTTTAATTTTAGGAATAAAATTTCTAGAATTTAAATTTTAAAATTTTTTTCTTTCAATTTTACATCATACAAATCTTCCAACCCTGACTCTTCAGTTAAGATTAAAAAACCAAGACAATTGAAAGATTTATGGCAGTATCACGATTCGATGTTAAAAATTTATTTTATGTGCCCCCAACAAAATAATTTTCATAAAATAATTATTTTAAATAAGGTTTACTTTTGCGTTTACTTTTTGCGGTTTACTTTTATAAATTTTCAGAACATTAAATCTATATGAAAGATTTTAGTATGTCGCATGTTTTGTAGACCTCAGTTCAAGAAACCCGAATTTTGGATTATGCCAGTCTTGTAGAGATATGTAGGTACATATATTGTAGAAATTACAAGCGGAATTTTTACTAACGATACACTTAAAACTGATTTCATTTTTAATTTTAAAGTTTAATACATGAAAGGGTATATTTTTAGCTGTTAAAAACTATGAAATTGAAAAATCCCTACAATTTGACAATAGTAAGAAATCTTTCCCTTTTTCCCTACACGTGAAAATTTTGAAAAAAATCCCTACAAAAAGGGAAAAATCCCTACACTTGGCATCACTGCCTTAATATGAAACAGCAACATGAAATAATTTTATTTTCTTCTATTCTAGATACCATTGGTTTTGGAGACTATTAGTAAATTATGTTGTTGGCCCTGTACAAAAGGTAAAATATTTTGTACTCTACAAATACCATATGGTGCCTATGCTCCTGGACAAACTATTAAATATGCTCTACACATAATGAACCAATCGATGAGTGACACCCAGGGTTATTCTATAGAATTTACTAAGAAAATGATTTTTACCGCAAAGTCTCCCCGCCGTAAGGAACGTACTTCCAAAAATACTTTAGTTTCGAGAACATTTAGTGAACAGTGCTTGCGCTTAACTAATCGTATTATAGAGGGTGAGATGTACATACCATCCACACCGCCGACCACTCCAAGATCTAGTATTATATGTGTGGAATATAAATTAAAGGTTACATTGTATTTACCCGGCTGCAGTTCGAATGCAGTCATGGAAATGCCCATAGTTATAGGTACTATACCATTGCGTGAAAGTTTACCAGCTAATGAGACTGTAATGAACGTTCGTGTGGAACCAGTTATTCCTACTGCTCCCGAACTAGCGGGAGCTGAAATAAATAGTATTGATGACGATTTGCCACCAAGTTATAATGATATAAGTAAGTTTCATAGATAAAATGTCTTATTATCTAGTATCGAAGAACTTGATTTATTCCAATTTGTTTTTATATTTAGAACCACCCTCATTTGAAGAGGCTACCCGCAGTAATTCTCCTTTTATTGATACTGATGTGGACGCCAGAAATCGTATAGTGGGTTTTAGACCACTATATCCCATGTATAATGTGCCTTATAATGAAAAATAAATGCCTTTTTTACTTAAGACAAATACTTACGTTAATACAAATATAATATATTTTGATATTTTTGATACGCTATTTTTTTAGTTATGCCAAATTTTTATATTTTAAGATATATATTAAAATTATACTCAGATTTTAACTGATATAAAAATATATAAAAGATAATTTGCTTTTCTCTTAAACTTTATTTAAACTTACTTATGATTACCGATTGATTGTAGACCAGTCCGTGGTCTGAAGCGTTGGTCAACAATAAACAGGTTTATTTTCGACCAGTCTATAGAATAGCCTTTATATCATTCTATAGTCTTGACATAGACCAGTCTATAGTCTTGATTATAGTCTAGTCTATAGTCTTCACTATAGTCCAGTCTATAGTTTTGAGTATAGATTAATCTAAAGTCTTGAGAATGGATCTGTCTATAGTCTTGAGTATGGACCAGTATATAGTGTTGAGTATAGACCAGTCTATTATCTTGACTATAGAAAAGTCTATAGTCTTAACTATAGACCAGTCTATTGTCTTGACTATCGACCAGTCTATAGTCTTGACTGTAGGCCAGTTTATAGTCTTGACTATAGACCAGTATATAGTCTTGATTATAGACCAGTCTATAGTCTTGATTATAGACCAGTCTATAGTCTTGATTATAGTCTAGTCTATAGTCTTGACTATAGTCCAGTCTATAGTTTTGAGTATAGACCAGTCTATAGTATTGAGTACAGATTAGTCTAACGTCTTGAGTGTAGATCTGTCTATAGTCTTGAGTATAGATCAGTTTATAGTCTTGACTAAAGACCAGTCTATAGTCTTGAATACAGACCAGTCTATTGTCTTGACTATAGACCAGTCTATTTTCTTGACTATAGACCAGTCTATAGCATTGACTATAGGTCAGTCTATAGTCTTGACTGTAGACTATAGGCCAGACTATAGTCTTGACTATAGACCAGTCTTTAGTCTTGACTATATACCAGTCTTTAGTCTTGACTATAGACCAGTCTTTAGTCTTGACTATAGATCAGTCTTTAGTCTTGACTATAGACCTGGCTATAGTCAAGACTATAGTCTTGACTGTAGACCAGTCTATAGTCTGACTGTAGATCAGTCTGAAGTCTTGACTATAGACCAATCTTTAGTCTTAACTATAGACCAGTCTATAGTCTTGACTATAGACCAGTCTTTAATCTTAACTATAGACCAATCTATAGTCTTGTCTTGAACTGAATGACAAAAAATAATATACTCCCATCATTTTTGATAGTGCGTAAAAAAATTTTTCAACAAGTTATTGGTAAATATTTAAATTAATCTACAATTAGACAAAAAATCACATAGGCTTAGGTAAATTCTAACGTGACATCATGCAAGCATAACTGGGTACGTTAAACAATCGCTCTCAGGCACTTGCATCCGAGAGAAAACGACTATAGACTGGTAAATTTTTACGCGGAGTTTGACAGTATCGTACATACAAAATCGTTTACGTCCAAAAACCCAAAAAATGTTTTAACATTCGTACGGGCTCTCATACCCATGTACAAATGTGCCTTGACTCGCACATAGTTTACTGCTCTTAACATTTCCAATTACTTCTCCCTCTCGTTCTCTCAATCACTCTCAGAGATAATTAGTAAACACATACATTTTCTCTATATTTCTGAAAATTTCGGAGATAGCATATAAATTTTGTAAATAAACATTTATAAATAAAACATCGACAAATTTAACAGCAAAAAGTATCTGTTAGATCAAACGTTGGGTGACTTATTTTGTTTGCTGTTTATTAGAAATTTAGTATGAATTAATTAAAAAAAAATAAAGACAAAATGTTAATGCTAAATAGATTATAATTAAAATAAATAAAATATCTATACAAATTAAAAAACTACCTAATAAATACTTATAATGCCTTCAACATGTGAATTTCAATTAAACAATCCCAATGCAGTTTACCATAGCGGTGACACTGTTAGTGGTGTAATAGTTTTAAGACTACTTCTACTAAAGGTGTAAGAGGTAAGTAGCAGATATGATTTTTTTATAAAAAATGAAAAAAAAAAACAATTTTTTTAATTGTCTTACATTAATGTTAAACAAAACATTATTCCCTAACTTACTTACCAAAGTTCATGTTTAACCTTGAAAAAACAGAGATTTTGGCATTGTTTAAATGTCTTTGGCAGAGATGTGCTCTTGAATATGAATATGTTATCAAAATTTGATCAGAATTATTTTGGCATCAATGAGAGCGCTGTTATA
Organism: Lucilia sericata; assembly: GCF_015586225.1. Lineage (NCBI taxonomy): Eukaryota > Metazoa > Arthropoda > Insecta > Diptera > Calliphoridae > Lucilia > Lucilia sericata. The sequence continues at coordinate 16,000 of NW_023997708.1, forward strand.
GATTGATTTGGGATAGAGTAAATTATAAATTTACTCACAGAATTTGTTTGTTTTTAACAAACTATGACCATATAATACCCTACACCAGTTATGAGTATATATATATATATATATATATATATCATATATATTATATCTCTATATATATATATATATATATATATATATATATATATATATATATATATATATAAAGTTATTCATTATGAATTAATGGTTATAAATTAATTATGGACGTTTAAGTCATTTTCTAAAGGCGAGTTTTTATAGGGCCTAAGGTCAAATGAGGGCTGATTATTACAAAAATCGGAAGTGATAATAACGCTTTTACTTAGTTGTGCCGATTTCTGAAGTTATGAGCTAATAGTCCAAATCGGTAAATCTGGTTGTATGGTACAGTAGACTTTTAGCGTATGGTCCAAATTTAATCAAAATATATTGAAAATTCCGGCCTGTGCTTTAGGGGACAAGGTTTACATTAACAGCCAGTCGGACGGACGGACGGACGGACATGTATTAAGTGCTGCAGGTCCAATATTTTAGGTTTCTATCAAGTTATAAGATGTGACATAATACTTATATCAACTATAATAATTTTCTATAATTTTAGTATAAGCATAATTTTCTGCGGTGAAGGAAAGGTAAGTTGGAAACGAACGGAAAGACGTAGAAAATCAGATGGTACTTATAGCAATCATACGGTTCAATTCAAATCAAATGAATTATACGTAAACAATAGAACAGTTGTGCATGGTCAAGGAACATTGCCTGCAGGAACTCATAATATACATTTCAAATTATGCTACCGTTACAATGTCCCACTTCGTGTGAGGGTCTCTGGGGTCACATACGCTATGAATTAAGACTTAAACTAGATAGACCCTTACGTTTCGATAATGAGTTTAGTAAACCGTTGAGTGTAATAAAAACACTAGATTTAAACTTGAATCCAGTATTTAGGGTAGGTAATTTTTGTATATAACCAATTTTGATATAATTAATATTTGTAATTCTTTTTTAACCTAGATTCCCATTCAAAATGAGGATATTTTCAGTTCCGGCTGTTGTTCCTGTTCGGGTGGTACTATTAATACCAAACTTACTATACCCTTTGGTGGCTATGCCATCGGACAAAGTGTTAGATACTCGATATATATTCAAAATCAATCTATGGACGATATTGATGGTTATAAAGTAGAATTCATACGTAAACTGTCCTTTACTGCCCATACGCCACATCACAAAACCCGAGAAGATAAGACAGTTTTAGAAACAAAATCATATAGTAAACAATGTTTACGTTTGACTACATGTATTTTTGATGGTAATATCAATATTGTGTCTACACCACCCACCACCGAAGGTGATGGTATAATACAAGTAAGATATTATCTAAAAGTAATTTTAAAAATGTCCGGTTGTACTAGCAATAATACTATTAAAGTACCGATATTTATTGGTACTGTACCACTAAGAGAAAGCATGACGCCCATAGAACCATTGGAAAGTGATCGTCTTATAGGTGTCATACCCACAGCACCTGTATTACCTTTCGATGACCAAAGAGGCAATGATTTGCCACCAAGTTATCAGGAATTAGGTAGGATATTTATTTGAGTGGTAAAAAAAAATTAATATATTTTTCTCTTTTTATATAGGTCCTCCCTCTTTTGAGGAGGCAACACGCAGCAGCTCACCTTTTATAGATACTGATAAAAATGAACATAATCGTCATATTGGTTTTAGGCCATTGTATCCCTCATATTCCCAAAGTGATGAATGAGTTTGTACTTGTGTGTTCGAATATAATATTTGCAGGGCATATTTTTAAATAAAAAAAAACATATTTTTACAACATTTCATTCACTCTGTTAGTCATTTAAAGTTCTAACCTTAAAGTCTTTACCTTAAAGTCTTTTGGACGGATCATTATGAAAATCGGAAGTATTTTCATTCATTTAAAATTAAGTTGAGCTATTTTTTACAAAGATATATACACATTTAATATAGTTATGAGCTATAAAGTCCTAATCGGTAGGTCCGGTTGTATGGAATCAAGTTGAAATAATGGACCGATTTCAACCAATTTGAACGGGATAAGAGCAAGGCATTGACATTTATGTCAAATTTCATCATCTTGAAAATTGGAAACTGTACATGTATGGAGGGAATGATGTCCGTCCTTCCATTTACATTGTCCGTCCTTCCATGTAAATCATTAAATCTATTCATGATACAAATCGATCGATATACTTTATTTCAGGGCGTTACAAGCATCAGCACGAACATATAAAACTCTTCCTATTATAGTAGTTGAGAGTAGACATGGAAATCCGCAGAATTAAATAAATTTCTCAATAAATTTGTAAATCAAAAAAAAAAAAAAAAACGTGGGAAACCCTTAATCTGGTCTCTTGACTAGTCCATTATTTAATCCAGTGACTAGCTAAAGAACTAGTCTATAAACGAATTTATTA
>NW_023997709.1:0-18533 GCF_015586225.1 Lucilia sericata
GAAAAAAGTAAACATCAACAACAACAACAACTACAAGAAAAAATAATAATAAAAAGTAAGTTTTAACCTTTTTTGGCTAAAGCTTAAGCGTATATTTGAATTGATACAGCCCCTTTAACAGTGAAAACTCCCTCGTTTCCTCACTCCCTTTTTTAGTTTGTTGTTTTCATTGTTATACAACAGAGGCTCCCCTTTCTGGCTCTAGTTTAAACAAGGGAAAGAGAGAGAGTGAGAGCATGTACTCGATAACAAAATACAATTTCGACAATGTTATCAAACAAAGGACAATAGCTGCAACTGACAGCAAATATTATGCTTCTGTCAATTGACAAAATGGATGTTTAAAATGGAATTGTATTTCGTTATACAAATAATATAGAAAATAATGTATTTGTTAGTTGAAATAACAAAGAAAAAAATTGAATTTAAAATAAGTTTTAAAAAAAGTTTTAAATATTTTGAAAGTTAATATAAAAAGTTAAAGTAACATAAAGAATAATTTAAAAAATGTATAAGAATTTGTTTAATAGCAAAGCTAAGACTTACCAATTGCTTACAACAAATTTAAAGAAATCTGAAAAGAAATAAAAAATTAGTAAATTTTAGAATCAATATTGAAAACTGAAACAGAACCAAAACCAGAAGAAAACTAGAACTGAACTAGAATAGAACTAGAACAGAACTAGAACAGAACTAGAACAGAACTAGAACAGAACTAGAACAGAACTAGAACAGAACTAGAACAGAACTAGAACAGAACTAGAACAGAACTAGAACAGAACTAGAACAGAACTGGAGCAGAACTAGAACAGAACTAAAACTAGAACAGAACTAGAACAGAACTTGAACAGAACTAGAACAGAACTAAAACTAGAACATAACTAAAACTAGAACAGAACTAGAACAGAACTAGAACAGAACTGAACAGAACTAGAACAGAACTGGAACTGAACTGGAACTGAACTAGAACTGAACTAGAACTGAACTAGAACTGAACTATAACTGAACTAGAACTGAACTAGAACTGAACTAGAACTGAACTAGAACTGAACTAGAACTGAACTAGAACTGAACTAGAACTGAACTAGAACTGAACTAGAACTGAACTAGAACTGAACTAGAACTGAACTAGAACTGAACTAGAACTGAACTAGAACTGAACTAGAACTGAACTAGAACTGAACTAGAACTGAACTAGAACTGAACTAGAACTGAACTAGAACTGAACTAGAACTGAACTAGAACTGAACTAGAACTGAACTAGAACTGAACTAGAACTGAACTAGAACTGAACTAGAACTGAACTAGAACTGAACTAGAACTGAACTAGAACTGAACTAGAACTGAACTAGAACTGAACTAGAACTGAACTAGAACTGAACTAGAACTGAACTAGAACTGAACTAGAACTGAACTAGAACTGAACTAGAACTGAACTAGAACTGAACTGGAACTGAACTGGAACTGAACTGGAATTAAACTGGAACTGAACTAGAACTGAACTTGAACTGAACTAGAACTGAACTAGAACTGAACTAGAACTGAACTAGAACTGAACTAGAACTGAACTAGAACTGAACTTGAACTGAACTAGAACTGAACTAGAACTGAACTAGAACTGAACTGAACTAGAACTGAACTAGAACTGAACTAGAACTGAACTAGAACAGAACTAGAACAGAACTAGAACTTAACTAGAACTAAACTAGAACTGAACTAGAACTGAACTAGAACTGAACTGAACTAGAACTGAACTAGAACTGAACTAGAACTGAACTAGAACTGAACTAGAGCTGAACTAGAACTGAACTAGAACTGAACTAGAACTGAACTAAAACTGAACTGGAACTGAACTAGAACTGAACTAGAACTGAACTAGAACTGAACTAGAACTGAACTAGAACTGAACTAGAACTGAACTAGAACTGAACTAGAACTGAACTAGAACTGAACTAGAACTGAACTAGAACTGAACTAGAACTGAACTAGAACTGAACTAGAACTGAACTAGAACTGAACTAGAACTGAACTAGAACTGAACTAGAACTGAACTAGAACTGAACTAGAACTGAACTAGAACTGAACTAGAACTGAACTAGAACTGAACTAGAACTGAACTAGAACTGAACTAGAACTGAACTAGACTGAACTAGAACTGAACTAGAACTGAACTAGAACTGAACTAGAACTGAACTAGAACTGAACTAGAACTGAACGAGAACTGAACTTGAACTGAACTAGAACTGAACTAGAACTGAACTAGAACTGAACTAGAACTGAACTAGAACTGAACTAGAACTGAACTAGAACTGAACTAGAACTGAACTAGAACTGAACTAGAACTGAACTAGAACTGAACTAGAACTGAACTAGAACTGAACTAGAACTGAACTAGAACTGAACTAGAACTGAACTAGAACTGAACTAGAACTGAACTAGAACTGAACTAGAACTGAACTAGAACTGAACTAGAACTTAACTAGAACTTAACTAGAACTAAACTAGAACTGAACTAGAACTGAACTAGAACTGAACTAGAACTGAACTAGAACTGAACTAGAACTGAACTAGAACTGAACTGAACTGAACTAGAACTGAACTAGAATAGAATTACAATTCTTTTGAATAAATATAAAATTTACATAAAACCTAAAAAATTTAATAAAAAATAAAAAAACAACCATTCAGTAAAAATTCAATTTCTTACAGGTTTAATATAATATATTCCATGTGGGGACTTTACATTCTCCGGGGAGTTTAAACAAAAACGGTCAAAATCTTACATTATACCAAAAATATAAACAGGATAAACAACAAAATACAAAAACAAACACAATACAGCAAAACATGTAATGATTTCTTCTCCTCCCCCCACAATGGTGATTCAGAGAATCAAATCAATAAGGAAAACAATTGATTAGATTTCAATTGAAGGCTGCTGCATTATATCTCACCCTCTCTTTCCTTCTAGTAGATATTTAACTTCCATTTAAGCTTGATTACATACAACCTTGCTGTTTGTTTAAGGTTTTGCCTTCGTATTTCTTCGTTAAAGCTTTATTACTTTTTTTTTACTTTTCCTTATTGTTTAGCTTTTATTGTTGTTGCTGCCGTTCAATACTCATTGATAATTGAAATTGAAAAAGAGAGAGAGAGAGAGGGGTTTTTGCATTGTTTTGTTAGAAATCGCCTTTTTCTACTTATTTTCCTTGTTGCAATTGACAGGTGTATCTGTCAAATTTTAAAAGCGGGTTGCTGTTGCTATTGTTATTTTGCTGTTGTATTTTTTACGTAATACGCCCTTTATCATAATTGTTTATTTTCTATTGAGTCTTCAGTTTTAATTTTCTTAAAAAGTAGATAATTGTTTTTTTCGGTTTTCATTGTTTTTGTTACGTGTGACGTGTTATTAAATAGAAAAGCTTCAAATTTTAATAAAATCGTAAAAAGGAAAAGGGTTTTAGTAAAAATAATATGAAATTAATTTCTTTAGGGAGTAAACTTAAAACACAATATTTTTTTATGTTGTGGAGATTTTACTTTTCACGTCGCACAAATTAAGAACATTCCTCAAAATCACTTGAACCCTCTATTTGTTCCTGTCACAATACAATTTATGAAACTATGACAACTTGAACCAAACAAAACATAAATATGAAAATTGTATTGTCTCCCAATATAAACACACATGAGTAAATGAATTCCACATAAAAATGAGCAATTTCTCCTCCTCCTTATGCATATACTCCATCCAGGTAATTGTTAGCGGAAAAGTAATTCTCGATGACAAGAAAGAAACCTAAAGTAATTGCTCATTTTTATGCGTCTTATTATTTGCCAAATTATGAAAATGTTTCTTTATATGACAAATAATAAAAGACGATGAGAATAACTGGACGCGACACCTTTCAAAATGACATAAACACAAAAACACAATAGAAACGACACAAACAAATGGTAAACATAAAGTATGATTGTTAAGATTTCTCTTAAACTAAACTTAACACAAAAACAAATCAAAACAAAAAAGGACTTTACTGTCATATTTACACTTTAATAATTTATTAGTAGAGTAAGTAGCAGGGATGGACAAGTCAGTATTAAAGTCTAGATCATATTTTGATCTAAAGTCTAGTCTATAGTCTAGTCTATAGTTTAATCTATAGTCTAGTCTATAGTCTAGTCTATAGTCTAGTCTATAGTCTAGTCTATAGTCTAGTCTATAGTCTAGTCTATAGTCTAGTCTATAGTTTAATCTATAGTCTAGTCTATAGTCTAGTCTATAGTCTAGTCTATAGTCAAGTCTATAGTCTAGTCTATAGTCTAATCTATAGTCTAGTCTATAGTCTAGTCTATAGTCTAGTCTATAGCCTAGTCTATAGTCTAGTCTATAGTCTAGTCTATAGTCTAGTCTATAGTCTAGTCTATAGTCTAGTCTATAGTCTAGTCTATAGTCTAGTCTATAGTCTAGTCTATAGTCTAGTCTATAGTCTAGTCTATGGTCCAGTCTATAGTCTAGTCTATAGTCTAGTCTATAGTCTAGTCTATAGTCTAGTCTTTAGTCTCGTCTAGTGTATAGTCTAGTCTAGTCTTTAGTCTAGTCTATAGTCTAGTCTATAGTCTAGTCTATAGTCTAGTCTATAGTCTAGTCTATAGTCTAGTCTATAGTCTAGTCTATAGTCTAGTCTATAGTCTAGTCTATATTCTAGTCTATAGTCTAGTCTATAGTCTAGTCTATAGTCTAGTCTATAGTCTAGTCTATAGTCTAGTCTATAGTCTAGTCTATAGTCTAGTCTATAGTCTAGTCTATAGTCTAGTCTATAGTCTAGTCTATAGTCTAGTCTATAGTCTAGTCTATAGTCTAGTCTATATTCTAGTCTATAGTCTAGTCTATAGTCTAGTCTATAGTCTAGTCTATAGTCTAGTCTATAGTCTAGTCTATAGTCTAGTCTATAGTCTAGTCTATAGTCTAGTCTATAGTCTAGTCTATAGTCTAGTCTATAGTCTAGTCTATAGTCTAGTCTATAGTCTAGTCTATAGTCTAGTCTATAGTCTAGTCTATAGTCTAGTCTATAGTCTAGTCTATAGTCTAGTCTATAGTCTAGTCTATAGTCTAGTCTATAGTCTAGTCTATAGTCTAGTCTATAGTCTAGTCTATAGTCTAGTCTATAGTCTAGTCTATAGTCTAGTCTATAGTCTAGTCTATAGTCTAGTCTATAGTCTAGTCTATAGTCTAGTCTATAGTCTAGTCTATAGTCTAGTCTATAGTCTAGTCTATAGTCTAGTCTATAGTCTAGTCTATAGTCTAGTCTATAGTCTAGTCTATAGTCTAGTCTATAGTCTAGTCTATAGTCTAGTCTATAGTCTAGTCTATAGTCTAGTCTATAGTCTAGTCTATAGTCTAGTCTATAGTCTAGTCTATAGTCTAGTCTATAGTCTAGTCTATAGTCTAGTCTATAGTCTACTCTATAGTCTAGTCTATAGTCTAGTCTATAGTCTAGTCTGTAGTCTAGTCTATAGTCTAGTCTATAGTCTAGTCTGTAGTCTAGTCTATAGTCTAGTCTGTAGTCTAGTCTATAGTCTAGTCTATAGTCTAGTCAATAGTCTAGTCTACAGTCTAGTCTATAGTCTAGTCTATGGTCCAGTCTATGGTCCAGTCTATAGTCTAGTCTATAGTCTAGTCTATAGTCTAGTCTATGGTCCAGTCTATAGTCTAGTCTATGGTCTAGTCTATGGTCCAGTCTATTTTTATAGTTTAAGTTTTCCATGTCTGCTAAGTAGTCCACCTTACTCTCACAAGTGTAAGTACCTTTGCACACAAACACATGTTTAAACTTATTACTAGTTTAGTCTTGAGTTGGACAAAGAGGAGGGAGCATCAAATTAGTTTGTTTATTTACTAATAAAGAGTTTATAACGGTAACTATTCTTAAGAGTAAATATGATTAAAAGAAGTATGTTTATTGGTAGACATTTGATTTTTTTGTTTACATACTACATACTTAATTTAGCAACTGTGTTTTAAGTATAAGGTTGATTGAAGGTCAGTAAGAGTTTATTTTTCAACACAATTAAAATTTTGAATTAAAAGAGATCTAAAATTATAAAAATTTAAAAAAAGTAAATGAGTTTGATAGATTTTTAAATAAAAGTGCTACTAGGCGTATGATTGTTGGCGGAAAAATGTTAATAATAAGCTTAAATAACGATTTAAATAACTGTAGAAAAACACTTTCTAGTAGATATATTTGTATTTATTTGTATCAAACATTTGTCTACACATTTATAATCAACATTCAACCAGCAACTATCTTTCTTATATATCACCTCCCCCATCCTAAAACATGTTATTCCCCTCCATTATAAACATGTCATTCCATAGTGCTATAATGATTACAATCTATATGACTATACTTACTACTCCTTTCAACAATACAAATCCCTCCTCCTTCACTTTTCCTAAATAACGTTCTACTTTAGACTTTATAAACAATATAACTGAATGACTGGCAGACTGACTTGCCTATAATCTCTACATATGTATGTAAGTATATGTGTTCATGTACCAAATCTTTTGTTATAACATTTCTTCTATTTGTGTTCATATGAATGTATGAGAATCTCTAAACATATTGTACGAATTGTAAGTAACCTGCTACATCATATCCTGTCTTGTTGTAAATTCTATTGTTCTAAATTTCTTGATAGAAATTGAATGAAGAATGATAGCTTAAATTATTATCAAGAACAAGAAGTAGAACAACAACAAAATGTATAGTAACCATTGTTAAAAATAAACAAAAGTTTAAAATACACATGTAGACATACTTAAGTTATAAACTTTTTATAAAGGTTTTTACAAAATGTGTGTTTTCAACAGCAAATTAAGATTTTTTTTGCTAATTTACAAAAATGTGGAATAATAATAGAAGTTAAAATAGACTAGACTATAGGACTAAATAAGACTATAGACTAGACTATAGACTAGACTATAGACTAGACTATAGACTAGACTATAGACTAGACTATAGACTAACCATAGACTAGACTATAGACTAGACTATAGACTAGACTATAGACTAGACTATAGACTAGACTATAGACTAGACTATAGACTAGACTATAGACTAGACTATAGACTAGACTATAGACTAGACTATAGACTAGACTATAGACTAGACTATAGACTAGACTATAGACTAGACTATAGACTAGACTATAGACTAGACTAGACTAGACTATAGACTAGACTATAGACTAGACTATAGACTTGACTATAGACTAGACTATAGATTAGACTATAGACTAGACTATAGACTAGACTATAGACTAGACTATAGACTAGACTATAGACTAGACTATAGACTAGACTATAGACTAGACTATATAGACTATAGACTAGACTATAGACTAGACTATAGACTAGACTATAGACTAGACTATAGACTAGACTATAGACTAGACTATAGACTAGACTATAGACTAGACTATAGACTAGACTATAGACTAGACTATAGACTAGACTATAGACTAGACTATAGACTAGACTATAGACTAGACTATAGACTAGACTATAGACTAGACTATAGACTAGACTATAGACTAGACTATAGACTAGACTATAGACTAGACTATAGACTAGACTATAGACTACTAGACTATAGACTAGACTATAGACTAGACTATAGACTAGACTATAGACTAGACTATAGACTAGACTATAGACTAGACTATAGACTAGACTATAGACTAGACTATAGACTAGACTATAGACTAGACTATAGACTAGACTATAGACTAGACTATAGACTAGACTATAGACTAGACTATAGACTAGACTATAGACTAGACTATAGACTAGACTATAGACTAGACTATAGACTAGACTATAGACTAGACTATAGACTAGACTATAGACTAGACTATAGACTAGACTATAGACTAGACTATAGACTAGACTATAGACTAGACTATAGACTAGACTATAGACTAGACTATAGACTAGACTATAGACTAGACTATAGACTAGACTATAGACTAGACTAGACTCGACTAGACTAGACTATAGACTAGACTATAGACTAGACTATAGACTAGACTATAGACTAGACTATAGACTAGACTATAGACTAGACTATAGACTAGACTATAGACTAGACTATAGACTAGACTATAGACTAGACTATAGACTAGACTATAGACTAGACTATAGACTAGACTATAGACTAGACTATAGACTAGACTATAGACTAGACTATAGACTAGACTATAGACTAGACTATAGACTAGACTATAGACTAGACTATAGACTAGACTATAGACTAGACTATAGACTAGACTATAGACTAGACTATAGACTAGACTATAGACTAGACTATAGACTAGACTATAGACTAGACTATAGACTAGACTATAGACTAGACTATAGACTAGACTATAGACTAGACTATAGACTAGACTATAGACTAGACTATAGACTAGACTATAGACTAGACTATAGACTAGACTATAGACTAGACTATAGACTAGACTATAGACTAGACTATAGACTAGACTATAGACTAGACTATAGACTAGACTATAGACTAGACTATAGACTAGACTATAGACTAGACTATAGACTAGATATAGACTAGACTATAGACTAGACTATAGACTAGACTATAGACTAGACTATAGACTAGACTATAGACTAGACTATAGACTAGACTATAGACTAGACTATAGACTAGACTGTAGACTAGACTATAGACTAGACTGTAGACTAGACTATAGACTAGACTATAGACTAGACTATAGACTAGACTATAGACGAGACTATAGACTAGACTATAGACTAGACTATAGACTAGACTATAGACTAGACTATAGACTAGACTATAGACTAGACTATAGACTAGACTATAGACTAGACTATAGACTAGACTATAGACTAGACTATAGACTAGACTATAGACTAGACTATAGACTAGACTAGACTAGACTATAGACTAGACTAGACTATAGACTAGACTATAGACTAGACTATAGACTAGACTATAGACTAGACTATAGACTAGACTATAGACTAGACTATAGACTAGACTATAGACTAGACTATAGACTAGACTATAGACTAGACTATAGACTAGACTATAGACTAGACTATAGACTAGACTATAGACTAGACTATAAACTAGACTATAGACTAGACTATAGACTAGACTATAGACTAGACTATAGACTAGACTATAGACTAGACTATAGACTAGACTATAGACTAGACTATAGACTAGACTATAGACTAGACTATAGACTAGACTATAGACTAGACTATAGACTAGACTATAGACTAGACTATAGACTAGACTATAGACTAGTCTATAGACTAGACTATAGACTAGACTATAGACTAGACTATAGACTAGACTATAGACTAGACTATAGACTAGACTATAGACTAGACTATAGACTAGACTATAGACTAGACTATAGACTAGACTATAGACTAGACTATAGACTAGACTATAGACTAGACTATAGACTAGACTATAGACTAGACTATAGACTAGACTATAGACTAGACTATAGATTTAACTACTTTTAATTTATTTTTATTAAAACACCCTTTTTTATGCTACACAAAAAGCTAACAAATGAACATAGTTTTGTTTTACTACCTCTCTCCCAACATCCTGTTAATCTACATTTCTATACATCATATTAAAAAAGTATAAACAGGTAAGATAGTATTTACTTATGTGTGTGTAAATAACACACTTATTATTTGTCACAGGTTGCCTTGAGAAACAAAAGAGAGAAACAACAAACCAAACATACTTTTCTCCTTTTTCCCCAATACAACAAGAGACAGCTATAAATAAGTGGGACTATGTATGAGTATGTGTTTAACATGTCCTTGCGCATTCTCTGGTAACTTGTCTTGTCTTCTATTGTATATATGTTGTAGTTGTTTTGTTATTTTATATTTTTAATGGAACTTAAATCCATTTTTCTGCTTTTAACAATTATTGTTGCTGTATATGTAGGAGGAAAGAATGAAAGGAATACAGAATATTGTTGAAAATATCAAAATGTTATCCTTATAATGGCAGAAGCTTTTTCTCAGATTTGTTATATGTTGTTGACAATTGTTATTGTTTCAGATTGTCAATATGTTGCTGAGTACTTAACTTATAAGAGTGTGTGTTTTTGTGTGGGATAAAGTGAGGGGGAAAATATGTCCTTAATATTGAGTTGAGTGTGTGTAGCTTTTCCTTTTAAAAGTCTTGTTTATAGTTGTGTGTTATAGGAGGTTTTCTAGAATATAACAGGGTCCTTAGAAATCTAGGATAATTTAAGTTTAGTTACAATGTTATGTTGGTATTACCCTGTTTTTCATTAAACCACAAAATTGACTCAATTCTCTGGAAAAAGGGAGTTGGGGTGTACATTTCCCTTGTATTACTTTCTGTAATTTTACTTCATTGAGTTACTTACATCCTTAAGTATCTTCATACATTTGCTACAAATGTAAATGACAACTGTCTTTCTATTAGTAATATTCTTACAATATTATTCTTTAGCAAGAGCTCTTGTTTTTGGTTACTATTATTGTAGTCCTTGTTCAACAAATTGAAATTATCCTTGTCATTAGCAACCGTTACAACATTTTTCAATGGTTTAGTAAATATTTGAAAAGTGAAAGGTAATTAATATTGATTTAAATTATTTACGCTTTTTCTTCTTTTCTTTTTATTTGAAGGAGCCGAATGGAAACTTTTAACCGAAGAAGAAAAACGTCCATTTATTGATGAAGCCAAGAGGCTGAGGTAGGTGTAGCAACCAACAATATCCCTACATTTCTGTAAAATTCGTTTAAATTTTCTTTATCTTAGAGCCATGCATATGAAAGAACATCCCGATTATAAATATCGACCGAGAAGAAAACCCAAGGCTTTGAGAAGAGATGGTTATCCCTATCCAATGCCATATCCATCGGTACCAGTAGAGGCTTTAAGGGCAGGTAAGTCACATACTATAAATTAAATCAAATTTTATAAATAATTAAACGAAAACCTACAGTCTACAAAAGGTTACTAAACCCTCTAAAGTTCGCTTTTTGAGTGAAAACATAAAAGTCCATTTTCTGGCTAAATTAGAAGAGTTACGGCCTAAAGGATGAAAATCTGTGATCACTTCTAAATCCTACCAAAATTCGATTTATTAAGTGAAAACATAAAAGTCCATTTTCTGGCTAAACTATAAGAGCTACGGCCTAAAGGATGAAAATCTGTGATCACTTCTAAATCCTACCAAAATTCGATTTTTTGGGGTGAAAACATAAAAGTCCATTTTCTGGCTAAACTAGAAGAGCTACGGCCTAAAGGATGAAAATCTGTGATCACTTTTATTTCCTACCAAAATTCGATTTTTTGAGTGAAAACATAAAAGTCCATTTTCTGGCTAAACTAGAAGAGCTACGGCCTAAAGGATGAAAATCTGTGATCATTTTTATTTCCCACCAAATTCGATTTATTGAGTGAAACATAAAAGTCCATTTTCTGGGTAAACTAGAAGAGCTACGGCCTAAAGAGTGAAAATCTGTGATCAATTCTAAATCCTCCAAAATTCGAGTTTTTGAGTGAAAACATAAAAGTCCATTTTCTGGCTAAACTAGAAGAGCTACGACATAAAGGATAAAAATCTGTGATCACTTCTAAATCCCACCAAAATTCGATTTTTTGAGTGAAAACATAAAAGTCCATTTTCTGGCTAAACTAGAAGAGATAGGAGCAAAAGAATGAAAATCTGTGATCACTTTTATTTCCTACCAAAATTCGACTTTTTGAGTGAAAACATAAAAGTCTATTTTCTGGCTAAACTAGAAGACCTACGACCTAAAGGATAAAAAATCTTTGATCACTTCTAAATCCATCAAAAATTCGATTTTTTTAGTGAAAACATAAAAGTCCATTTTCTGGCTAAACTAGAAGAGATAGGAGCAAAAGAATGAAAATCTGTGATCACTTTTATTTCCTACCAAAATTCGATTTTTTGAGTGAAAACATAAATGTCCAATTTCTGGCTAAACTAGAAGAGCTACGGCCTAAAGGATGAAAATCTGTGATCACTTCTAAATCCTTCCAAAATTCGATTTTTCGAGTGAAAACATAAAAGTCCATTTTCTGGCTAAACTAGAAGAGCTACGGCCTAAAGGATGAAAATCTGTGATAATTTTTATTTCCTACCAAAATTCGATTTTTAGAGTGAAAGCATAAAAGTCCATTTTCTGGCTAAACTAGAAGAGCTACGGCCTAAAGGATGAAAATCTGTGATCACTTCTAAACTAGAAGAGCTACGGCCTAAAGGATGAAAATCTGTGATCACTTCTAAATCCCACCAAAATTCGATTTTTTGAGTGAAAACATAAAAGTCCATTTTCTGGCTAAACTAGAAGAGCTACGGCCTAAAGGATGAAAATCTGTGATCACTTCTAAATCCCTCCAAAGTTCGATTTTTTTGAGTGAAAACACAAAAGTCCATTTTCTGGCTAAACTAGAAGAGCTACGGCCTAAAGGATGAAAATCTGTGATCACTTCTACATCCTTCCAAAATTCGATTTTTTGAGTGAAAACATAAAAGTCCATTTTCTGGCTAAACTAGAAGAGCTAAGGCCTAAAGCATGAAAATCTGTGATCACTTCTAAATCCCACCAAAATTCGATTTTTTGAGTGAAAACATAAAAGTCCATTTTCTGACCAAACTAGAAAAGCTACGGCCTAAAGGATGAAAATCTGTGATCACTTCTAAATCCCACCAAAATTCGATTTTTTTTGAGTGAAAACACACTACGGCCTAAAGGATGAAAATCTGTGATCACTTCTACATCCTTCCAAAATTCGATTTTTTGAGTGAAAACATAAAAGTCCATTTTCTGGCTAAACTAGAAGAGCTACGGCCTAAAGCATGAAAATCTGTGATCACTTCTAAGTCCCACCAAAATTCGATTTTTTGAGTGAAAATATAAAAGTCCATTTTCTGGCTAAACTAGAAGAGCTATGGCCTAAAGGATGAAAATCTGTGATCACTTCTAAATCCCACCAAAAATCGATTTTTTGAGTGAAAACATAAAAGTCCATTTTCTGGCTAAACTAGAAGAGCTACGGCCTAAAGGATGAAAATCTGTGATCACTTTTATTTCCTTCAAAAATTCGATTTTTTGAGTGAAAACACAAAGGTCCATTTTCTGGCTAAACTAGAAGAGCTACGGCTAAATCCCACCAAAATTCGATTTTTGAGTGAAAACATAAAAGTCCATTTTCTGGCTAAACTAGAAGAGCTACGGCCTAAAGGATGAAAATCTGTGATCACCTCTAAATCCCTCAAAAATTCGATTTTTTGAGTCAAAACATAAAAGTCTATTTTCTGGCTAAACTAGAAGAGCTACGGCCTAAAGGATGAAAATCTGTGATCACTTCTAAATCCTTCCAAAATTCGACTTTTTGAGTGAAATCATAAAAGTCCATTTTCTGGCTAAACTAGAAGAGCTACGGCTTAAAGGATGAAAATCTGTGATCACCTTTAAATCCTTCCAAAATTCGATTTTTGAGTGAAAACATAAAAGTCAATTTTCTGGCTAAACTAGAAGAGCTACGGCCTAAAGGATAAAAATCTGTGATCACTTCTAAATCCTTCCGATTTTCGATTTTTTTAGTGAAAACATAAAAGTCCATTTTCTGGCTAAACTAGAAGAGCTACGGCCTAAAGGAGGAAAATCTGTGATCACTTCTAAAATCCTTCCAAAATTCGATTTTTTTAGTGAAACATAAAAGTCCCTTTTTTGGCTAAACTAGAAGAGCTACGGCCTAAAGGATGAAAATCTGTGATCACTTCTAAATCCTTCCAAAATTCGATTTTTGAGTGAAAACATAAAAGTCCATTTTCTGGCTAGAAGAGCTACGGCCTAAAGTATTAAAATCTGTGATCACTTCTAAATCCTTCCAAAATTCGATTTTTTGAGTGAAAACATAAAAGTCCATTTTCTGGCTAAACTAGAAGAGCTACGGCCTAAAGGATGAAAATCTGTGATCACTTCTAAATCCGTCAAAAATTCGATTTTGTGAGTGAAAACACAAAAGTCCATTTTCTGGCTAAACTAGAAGAGCTACGGCCTAAAGGATGAAAATCTGTGATCACTTGTAAATCCTACCAAAATTCGATTTTTTGAGTGAAAACATAAAAGTCCATTTTCTGGCTAAACTAGAAGAGATAGAAGCAAAAGAATGAAAATCTGTGATCACCTCTAAATCCTTCCAAAATTCGATTTTTTGAGTGAAAACATAAAAGTCCATTTTCTGGCTAAACTAGAAGAACTACGGCCTAAAGGATGAAAATCTGTGATCACTTGTAAATCCTTCCAAAATTCGATTTTTTGAGTGAAAACATAAAAGTCCATTTTCTGGCTAAACTAGAAGAGCTACGGCCTTAAGGATGAAAATCTGTGATCACTTCTAAATTCTTCCAAAATTCGATTTTTTGAGTGAAAACATAAAAGTCCATTTTCTGGCTAAACTAGAAGAGATAGAAGCAAAAGAATGAAAATCTGTGATCACCTCTAAATCCTTCCAAAATTCCATTTTTTGAGTGAAAACATAAAAGTCCATTTCTGGCTAAACTAGAAGAGCTACGGCCTTAAGGATGAAAATCTGTGATCACTTCTAAATTCTTCCAAAATTCGATTTTTTGAGTGAAAACATAAAAGTCCATTTTCTGGCTAAACTAGAAGAGATAGAAGCAAAAGAATGAAAATCTGTGATCACCTCTAAATCCTTCCAAAATTCCATTTTTTGAGTGAAAACATAAAAGTCCATTTTCTGGCTAAACTAGAAGAGATACGGCCTAAAGGATGAAAATCTGTGATCACTTCTAAATCCTTCCAAAATTCGATTTTTTGAGGTGAAAACATAAAAGTCCATTTTCTAGCTAAACTAGAAGAGCTACGGCATAAAGGATGAAAATCTGTGATCACTTCTAAATCCCTCAAAATTCGATTTTGTGAGTGAAAACATAAAAGTCCAATTTCTGGCTAAACTAGAAGAGCTACGGCCTAAAGGATGAAAATCTGTGATCACTTCTAAATCCCTCAAAAATTCGATTTTGTGAGTGAAAACATAAAAGTCCAATTTCTGGCTAAACTAGAAGAGCTACGGCCTAAAGGATGAAAATCTGTGATCATTTCTAAATCCTTCCAAAATTCGATTTTTCGAGTGAAAACATAAAAGTCCATTTTTCTGGCTAAACTAGAAGAGCTACGGCCTAAAGGATGAAAATCTGTGATCACTTTTATTTCCCACCAAAATTCAATTTTTTTTAATGAAACATAAAAAGTCCATTTTCTAGCCAAACTAGAAGAGCTACGGCCTAAAGGATGAAAATCTGTGATCACTTCTAAATCCCTCAAAAATTCGATTTTGTGAGTGAAACATAAAAGTCCAATTTCTGGCTAAACTAGAAGAGCTACGGCCTAAAGGATGAAAATCTGTGATCACTTCTAAATCCTTCCAAAATTCGATTTTTCGAGTGAAACATAAAAGTCCATTTTCTGGCTAAACTAGAAGAGCTACGGCCTAAAGGATGAAAATCTGTGATCACTTTTATCCCCAAAATTCAATTTTTTTAATGAAAACATAAAAGTCCATTTCTAGCTAAACTAGAAGAGCTACGGCCTAAAGGATGAAAATCTGTGATCACTTCTAAATCCTCAAAATTCGATTTTTTAGTGAAAACATAAAAGTCCAATTTCTGGCTAAACTAGAAGAGCTACGGCCTAAAGGATGAAAATCTGTGATCACTTCTAAATCCTTCCAAAATTCGATTTTTTGGGAGAAACATAAAAGTCCATTTTCTGGCTAAACTAGAAGAGCTACGGCCTAAAGGATGAAAATCTGTGATCACTTCTAAATCCCTCAAAAATTCGATTTTTGAGTGAAAACATAAAAGTCCATTTTCTGGCTAAACTAGAAGAGCTAAGGCCTAAAGGATAAAAATCTGTGATCACTCTAAATCCTCAAAATTCGATTTTTTGAGCGAAAACATAAAAGTCTATTTTCTGGCTAAACTAGAAGAGCTACGGCCTAAAGATGAAAATCTGTGATCACTTCTAAATCTTCCAAAATTCGATTTTTTGAGTGAAAACATAAAAGTCATTTTCTGGCTAAACTAGAAGAGATAAGCAAAAGAATGAAAATCTGTGATCACCTCTAAATCCTTCCAAAATTCCATTTTTTAGTGAAAACATAAAAGTCCATTTTCTGGCTAAACTAGAAGAGATAAGAGCAAAAGAATGAAAATCTGTGATCACTTCTAAATCCTTCCAAAATTCGATCTTTTTAGTGAAAACATAAAAGTCCATTTTCTGGCTAACTAGAAGAGCTACGGCCTAAAGGATGAAAATCTGTGATCACTTTTATTTCCCACCAAAATTCAATTTTTTTTAATGAAACATAAAAGTCCCATTTTCTGCCTAAACTAGAAGAGCTACGGCTAAAGGATGAAAATCTGTGATCACTTCTAAATCCCACAAAATTCGATTTTTTGAGTGAAAACATAAAAGTCCATTTTCTGGCTAAACTAGAAGAGCTACGGCTAAAGGATGAAAATCTGTGATGACTTCTAAATCCTTCCAAAATTCGATTTTTGAGTGAAAACATAAAAGTCCATTTTCTGGCTAAACTAGAAGAGCTACGGCCTAAAGGATGAAAATCTGTGATCACTTCTAAATCCTTCCAAAATTCGACTTTTTGAGTGAAAACATAAAAGTCCATTTTCTGGCTAAACTAGAAGAGCTACGGCCTAAAGGATGAAAATCTGTGATCACTTCTAAATCCTTCCAAAATTCGATTTTTTGAGTGAAAACATAAAAGTCCATTTTCTGGCTAAACTAGAAGAGCTACGGCCTAAAGGATGAAAATCTGTGATCACTTCTACATCCTTCCAAAATTCGATTTTTGAGTGAAAACATAAAAGTCCATTTTCTGGCTAAACTAGAAGAGCTACGGCCTAAAGCATGAAAATCTGTGATCACTTCTAATCCCACCAAAATTCGATTTTTTGAGTGAAAACATAAAAGTTCATTTTCTGGCTAAACTAGAAGAGCTACGGCCTAAAGGATGAAAATCTGTGATCATTTTATTTCCTACAAAATTCGATTTTTTGAGTGAAAACATAAAAGTTCATTTTCTGCCTAAACTAGAAGAGCTACGGCCTAAAGGATGAAAATCTGTGATCACTTTTATTTCCTTCAAAAATTCGATTTTTTGGTGAAACAAAATTCCATTTTCTGGCTAAACTAGAAGAGCTACGGCCTAAAGCTGAAAATCTGTGATCACTTTTATATTCTAGCAAAATTCGAAATTTCGAATGAAAACCTAAAGCCTTTGTACTTGCTAATTTAGGTTTTGTTTTTACTTTTTGTTTATTAAATATTTATTTAATAATAATATCAAGTATTGTTGCCATGATGTCATTTACAAACATGTTTCTGACAAATACACATAATGGAAATATGTTATAGACCAACAAAAGCTAATTTAGGAAAAACTATAAGTATGTGAAAGGACTTATAAAGGATGTGTAATAAAAAGAATACAAGACATAAAGACAAATACTGAAATGTCACGTAAGCAGAGAATGACATTAGCAGAGACATGAAAAATCTAGCTGGAATCCATAAATAAATATTTATTATGTGTAACAGTTTCTTTGTGTTTTACAGGGGGGGGGAGTTAACTTGTATTAAAACTATTAGGGGGATTTTCAGGGTTTACTGAGAAGAAACCACCAATTGTGGACATAATTGAGTTATGTGGGGAGAATTTAGCTTAACTCAGCATTTGTATAGACAGCTAATGTTTGCTAGAGTAATATATGGTTCTATTGGAGAAAAGTTTTGTGAAATAATGTCCTTCCGGTTGTCCTTTTTGCCGCCTCTTTGAGGGGTTAAAAGAGCAAAACTAACAATCTAAGTTAAAGCTGAGAAAGCATTAATAGAATTTCAAGATTAAGAGTAAAACCCGCTGCATCACTCTGACACTTAGAAGAGATGAGGTCAGCATTGCTTAGGCAGACAATCTATTATTATGATAATTGTTTAATAAAGTACCAATTTGAGTGTAACAAAGAAATTTAAAGAACACTTGACAACAACTATGCTTTACTCAAAACCCTTTTTAAATTATCTTTTGTTTGCAGGCATAACGCCCAGTTATTTTGCGCCGGGACCAGCAGCAGCCGCTTATCATTTAGGCAGTCATCTAACGCAAACGAATCCACCAACATCACAGGTGAGTAGTAGCTACATAGTAATTTAAATTGTTACAAAATTGGGCATAAAAGGGTTCAAGTAAAAAAGCCGATCAACAATTAACTCAAGTACCTTGATTCAAAAAGGAAATGTGGTAATTGTTTCTTTTTTTCACTTCTCCAAACTACTTTCAAGGTCTAGTTTTATACATATAGAAGTACAGTAGCCATTAATTTGTTAAATGCTGATT
>NW_023997710.1:0-18449 GCF_015586225.1 Lucilia sericata
AACATTGGAAGATCGGTATATTTTTGGTACAGGTTTAAAAATGCGGTAATTCAAGGCTCCGATATGGTTGCAAATAACTTTTATAGTTTTCATGTTATAACAGTCGTTTATATATCTTTTTATTGCATTATAGTTGCCATTTGTTTTGGTATATAATTTATTGCATAATATATTTTTAGAAAATTGCCAATTGGATAGATCGGTAGAATTATTTTCATAGCTTTAAAAAGGCGGTAATTTGAGGTTCCGATATGGTTGCAAATAACATTGACAGTTTTCATGTTATGACAGTCATTTATGCATCATTTTAAAGCATTATGATTGCACTTTAATATGGTATATAATTTGTAGCATAATGTGTGTTTTTACTAATTGGTGAATTTGATAGATCGGTAGAATTATTGTTCTATGTTTAATAAACGCGGTAATCTGAGGTTCCGATATGGCTGCAATTAACTTTGGCAGTTTTCGTGCTAGGACAGTCGTTTATGCACCATTTTAAAGCATTAAAATTGCCATTTGTTTTTATATATATATAATTTATTGTATAATGTATTTTTAGAAAACGGCCAATTGGATAAATCGGTAGAATTATTTTCCCAGGTTTAAAAACGCGGTAATTTGAGGTTCCGATATGGTTGTGAATAACTTTGACAGTTTTGATGCTATGACAATCATTTATGCATCATTTTAAAGCATTACAGTTGCACTTTGTTTTTGTGTATAATTTGTGGCATAATAATTTTTACAAAAGTTGGATAGATCGGTATATTTATTGGTACAGGTTTAAAAATGCGGTAATTTAAGGCCCCGATATGGTTTCAATTAACTTTGGCAATTTTCGTGCTAGGACAGTCGTTTATGCACCATTTTAAAGCATTAAAATTGCCATTTGTTCTGGTATATAATTTATTGCATAATGTATTTTAAGAAAATGGCCATTTGGATAGATCGGTAGAATTATTTTCCCAGGTTTAAAAAGGCGGTAATTTGAGGTTCCGATATGGTTTGAATTACTTTGACAGTTTTCATGCTATGACAGTCATTTATGCATCAGTTTAGAGCATTATGATTGCACTTTAATTTGGTATATCATTTCTGGCATAATGTGTTCGTGTAAAAAATGGTCAATTTGATGGATCGGTAGAATTATTGTTCTATGTTTAAAAACGCGGTAATTTGTGGTTCCGATATGGTTGCAAATAACTTTGACAGTTTTCATGCTAGGGCAATAGTTTATGCATCATTTTAGAGCATTACAGTTGCACTTTATTTTGGTGTATAATTTGTGGCATAATGAATTTTTACAAAAGTTGGATAGATCGGTATATTTATTGGTACAGGTTTAAAAATGCGGTAATTCAAGGCTCCGATATGGTTGCAAATAACTTTTATAGTTTTCATGTTATAACAGTCGTTTATATATCTTTTTATTGCATTATAGTTGCCATTGTTCTGGTATATAATTTATTGCATAATGTATTTTAAGAAAATGGCCATTTGGATAGATCGGTAGAATTATTTTCCCAGGTTTAAAAAGGCGGTAATTTGAGGTTCCGATATGGTTGTGAATTACTTTGACAGTTTTCATGCTATGACAGTCATTTATGCTATCATTTTAAAGCATTATGATTGCACTTTAATATGGTATATAATTTGTAGCATAATGTGTGTTTTTACTAATTGGTGAATTTGATAGATCGGTAGAATTATATTCTATGTTTAATAAACGCAGTAATCTGAGGTTCCGATATGGCTGCAATTAACTTTGGCAGTTTTCGTGCTAGGACAGTCGTTTATACACCATTTTTAAAGCATTAAATTGCCATTTGTTTTGGTATATAATTTATTGCATAATGTATTTTTAGAAACGGCCAATTGGATAAATCGGTAGAATTATTTTCCCAGGTTTAAAAACGCGGTAATTTGAGGTTCCGATATGGTTGTGAATAACTTTGACAGTTTTTCATGATATGACAGTCATTTATGCATCATTTTAAAGCATTACAGTTGCACTTTGTTTTTGTGTATAATTTGTGGCATAATGAATTTTTACAAAAATTGGATAGATCGGTATATTTATTGGTACAGGTTTAAAAAATGCGGTAATTTAAGGTACCGATATGTTGCTAATAACTTTTATAGTTTTCATGTTATAACAGTCGTTTATACATCTTTTTATTGCATTTTAGTTGCCATTTGTTTTGGTATATAATTTATTCCATATATTTTTGGGAAATGGTCAATTGGATAGATCGGTAGAATTATTTTCACAGCTTTAAAAACGCGGTAGTTTGAGGTTCCGATATGGCTGCAAATAACATTGACAGTTTTCACGCTATGAACGTCATTTATTGCATCATTTTAAAGCATTATGATTGCACTTTAATATGGTATATCATTTGTAGCATAATGTGTATTTTTACAAATTGGTCATTTGATAGATCGGTAGAATTATTGTTCTATGTTTAATAAGCGCAGTAATCTGAGGTTCCGATATGGTTGCAATTAACTTTGGCAGTTTTCGTGCTAGGACAGTCGTTTATGCACATTTTAAAGCATTAAATTGCCATTTGTTTTGGTATATAATTTATTGCATAATGTATTTTTAGAAAATGGCCAATTGGATATCGGTAGAATTATTTTCCCAGGTTTAAAAAGGCGGTAATTTGAGGTTCCGATATGGTTGTGAATTAACTTTGACAGTTTTCATGCTATGACAGTCATTTATGCATCATTTTAAAGCATTATGATTGCACTTTAATTTGGTATATCATTTGTGGCATAATGTGTTCGTCTAAAAAATGGTCAATTTGATGATCGGTAGAATTATTGTTCTATGTTTAAAAACGCGGTAATTTGAGGTTCCGATATGGTTGCAATAACTTATGGAATACTTTACAGTTTTCATGCTATGACAGTCATTTATGCATCATTTTAAGCATTATGATTGCACTTTAATTTGGTATATCATTTTGGCATAATGTGTTCGTGTAAAAATGGTCAATTTGATGGATCGGTAGAATTATTGTTCTATGTTTAAAAACGCGGTAATTTGTGGTTCCGATATGGTTGCAAATAACTTTGACAGTTTTCATCATGCTAGGCAATAGTTTATGCATCATTTTAGAGCATTACAGTTGCACTTTATTTTGTATAATTTGGCATAATGAATTTTTACAAAAGTTGGATAGATCGGTATATTTATTGGTACAGGTTTAAAATGCGGTAATTCAGGCTCCGATATGGTTGCAAATAACTTTTATAGTTTTTGTTATAACAGTCGTTTATTATCTTTTTATTGCATATAGTTGCCATTTGTTCTGGTATATAATTTAGCATAATGTATTTTGAAAATGGCCAATTGGATATATCGGTAGAATTATTTTCCCAGGTTTAAAAGGCGGTAATTTGAGGTTCCGATATGGTTGTGAATTACTTTGACAGTTTTCATGCTATGACAGTCATTTATGCATCAGTTTAGAGCATTATGATTGCACTTTTAATTTGGTATATCATTGTGGCATAATGTGTTCGTCTAAAAATGGTCATTTGATGGATCGGTAGAATTATTGTTCTATGTTTAAAACGCGGTAATTTGAGGTCCGATATGGTTGCAAATAACTTTGACAGTTTCATGCTAGGGCAATAGTTATGCATCATTTAAAGCATTACAGTTTGCACTTTATTTTGGTATATAATTTGTGGCATAATGAATTTTTACAAAAGTTGGATAGATCGGTATATTTATTGGTACAGGTTTAAAAGCGGTAATTCAAGGCTCCGATATGGTTGCAAATAACTTTTATAGTTTTCATGTTTATAAACAGTCGTTTATATATTTTTTATTGCATTATAGTTGCCATTTGTTTTGGTATATAATTATTGATAATATTTTTAGAAAATTGCCAATGGATAGATCGGTAGAATTATTTCACAGCTTTAAAAAGGCGGTAATTTGAGGTTCCAATATGGTGCAAATAAACATTGACAGTTTTCATGCTATGACAGTCATTTATGCTTCATTTAAAGCATTATGATTGCACTTTAATATGGTATATAATTTGTAGCATAATGTGTGTTTTTACTAATTGGTGAATTTGATAGATCGGTAGAATTATTGTTCTATGTTTAATAAACGCGGTAATCTGAGGTTCCGATATGGCTGCAATTAACTTTGGCAGTTTTCGTGCTAGGACAGTCGTTTATGCACCATTTTAAAGCATTAAAATTGCCATTTGTTTTGGTATATAATTTATTGCATAATGTATTTTTAGAAAACGGCCAATTGGATAAATCGGTAGAATTATTTTCCCAGGTTTAAAACGCGGTAATTTGAGGTTCCGATATGGTTGTGAATAACTTTGACAGTTTTCATGATATGACAGTCATTTATACATCATTTTAAAGCATTACAGTTGCACTTTGTTTTTGTGTATAATTTGTGGCATAATGAATTTTTACAAAAATTGGATAGATCGGTATATTTATTGGTACAGGTTTAAAAATGCGGTAATTTAAGGCCCCGATATGTTTGCAAATAACTTTTATAGTTTTCATGTTATAACAGTCGTTTATATATCTTTTTATTGCATATAGTTGCCATTTGTTTTGGTATATAATTTATTCCATAATATATTTTTGGAAAATGGTCAATTGGATAGATCGGTAGAATTATTTTCACAGCTTTAAAAACGCGGTAGTTTGAGGTTCCGATATGGCTGCAAATAACATTGACAGTTTTCACGCTATGAAAGTCATTTATGCATCATTTTAAAGCATTATGATTGCATTTTAATATGGTATATCATTTGGAGCATAATGTTTATTTTTACAAATTGGTCAATTTGATAGATCGGTAGAATTATTGTTCTATGTTTAATAAGCGCAGTAATCTGAGGTTCCGATATGGTTGCAATTAACTTTGGCAGTTTTCGTGCTAGGACAGTCGTTTATGCACCGTTTTAAAGCATTAAAATTGCCATTTGTTTTGGTATATAATTTATTGCATAATGTATTTTTAGAAAATGGCCAATTGGATAGATCGGTAGAATTATTTTCCCAGGTTAAAAAAGCGGTAATTTGAGGTTCCGATATGTTTGTGAATAACTTTGACAGTTTTCATGATATGACAGTCATTTATGCATCATTTTAAAGCATTATGATTGCACTTTAATTTGGTATATCATTTGTGGCACAATGTGTTCGTCTAAAAAATGGTCAATTTGAAGGATCGGTAGAATTATTGTTCTATGTTTAAAAACGCGGTAATTTGAGGTTCCGATATGGTTGCAAATAACTTTGACAGTTTTCATGCTAGGGCAATAGTTTATGCATCATTTTAAAGCATTACAGTTGCACTTTATTTTGGTGTATAATTTGTGGCAT
The DNA here is from genome assembly GCF_015586225.1 of Lucilia sericata. NCBI lineage: Eukaryota > Metazoa > Arthropoda > Insecta > Diptera > Calliphoridae > Lucilia > Lucilia sericata. The sequence goes on from NW_023997710.1 coordinate 5,389, forward strand.
AATGAATTTTTACAAAAGTTGGATAGATCGGTATATTTATTGGTACAGGTTTAAAAATGCGGTAATTCAAGGCTCCGATATGGTTGCAAATAACTTTTATAGTTTTCATGTTATAACAGTCGTTTATATGTTTTTATTGCATTATAGTTGCCATTTGTTTTGGTATATAATTTATTGAATAATATATTTTTAGAAAATTGCCAATTGGATAGATCGGTAGAATTATTTTCACAGCTTTAAAAAGGCGGTAATTTGAGGTTCTGATATGGTTGCAAATAACATTGACAGTTTTCGTGCTATGACAGTCATTTATGCTTCATTTTAAAGCATTATGATTGCACTTAATATGGTATATAATTTGTAGCATAATGTGTGTTTTTACTAATTGGTGAATTTGATAGATCGGTAGAATTATTGTTCTATGTTTAATATGCACCATTTATGCACCATTTTAAAGCATTAAAATTGCCATTTGTTTTGGTATATAATTTATTGCATAATGTATTTTTAGAAAACGGCCAATTGGATAAATCGGTAGAATTATTTTCCCAGGTTTAAAAACGCGGTAATTTGAGGTTCCGATATGGTTGTGAATAACTTTGACAGTTTTCATGCTATGACAGTCATTTATGCATCATTTTAAAGCATTACAGTTGCACTTTGTTTTTGTGTATAATTTGTGGCATAATGAATTTTACAAAAATTGGATAGATCGGTATATTTATTGGTACAGGTTTAAAACTGCGGTAATTTAAGGCCCCGATATGGTTGCAAATAACTTTTATAGTTTTCATGTTATAACAGTCGTTTATACATCTTTTTATTGCATTTTAGTTGCCGATTTGTTTTGGTATATAATTTATTGCATAATGTATTTTTAGAAGATGGCCAATTGGATAGATCGATAGAATTATTTTCCCAGGTTTAAAAAGGCGGTAATTTGAGGTTCCGATATGGTTGTGAATTACTTTGACAGTTTTCATGCTATGACAGTCATTTATGCATCAGTTTAGAGCATTATGATTGCACTTTAATTTGGTATATCATTTGTGGCATAATGTGTTCGTCTAAAAAATGGTCAATTTGATGGATCGGTAGAATTATTGTTCTATGTTTAAAAACGCGGTAATTTGAGGTTCCGATATGGTTGCAAATAACTTTGACAGTTTTCATGCTAGGGCATTAGTTTACGCATCATTTTAAAGCATTACAGTTGCACTTTATTTTGGTGTATAATTTGTGGCATAATGAATTTTTACAAAAATTGGATAGATCGATATATTTATTGGTACAGGTTCAAAAATGCGGAAATTTAAGGCTCCGATATGGTTGTAAATAACTTTTATAGTTTTCATGTTATAACAGTCGTTTATATATCTTTTTATTGCATTATAGTTGCCATTTGCTTTGGTATATAATTTATTCCATAATATATTTTTGGAAAATGGCCAATTGGATAGATCGGTAGAATTATTTTCACAGCTTTAAAAAGGCGGTAATTTGAGGTTCCGATATGGTTACAAATAACATTGACAGTTTTCATGCTATGACAGTCATTTATGCATCATTTTAAAGCATTATGATTGCACTTTAATATGGTATATAATTTGTAGCATAATGTGTGTTTTTACAAATTGGTCAATTTGATAGATCGGTAGAATTATTGTTTTGTGTTTAATAAAGCAGTAATCTGAGGTTCCGATATGGTTGTGAATAATTTTGACAGTTTTCATGCTATGACAGTCATTTATGCATCATTTTAAAGCATTATGATTGCACTTTAATTTGGTATATCATTTGTGGCATAATGTGTTCGTCTAAAAAATGGTCAATTTGATGGATCGGTAGAATTATTGTTCTATGTTTAAAAACGCGGTAATTTGAGGTTCCGATATGGTTGCAAATAACTTTGACAGTTTTCATGCTACGGCATTAGTTTACGCATCATTTTAAAGCATTACAGTTGCACTTTATTTTGGTGTATAATTTGTAGCATAATGAATTTTTACAAAAATTGGATAGATCGGTATATTTATTGGTACAGGTTCAAAAATGCGGTAATTTAAGGCTCCGATATGGTTGCAAATAACTTCTATAATTTTCATGTTATAACAGTCGTTTATATATCTTTTTATTGCATTATAGTTGCCATTTGCTTTGGTATATAATTTATTCCATAATATATTTTTGGAAAATGGCCAATTGGATAGATAGGTAGAATTATTTTCACAGCTTTAAAAACGCGGTAGTTTGAGGTTCCGATATGGTTGCAAATAACATTAACAGTTTTCACGCTATGACAGTCATTTATGCATCATTTTAAAGCATTATGATTGCACTTTAATATGGTAATTAAAATTTGTAGCATAATGTGTATTTTTACAAATTGGTCAATTTGATAGATCGGTAGAATTATTCTTCTATGTTTAATAAACGCAGTAATCTGAGGTTCCGATATGGTTGCAATTAACTTTGGCAGTTTTCGTGCTAGGACAGTCGTTTATGCACCATTTTAAGCATTAAAATTGCCATTTGTTTTGGTATATAATTTATTGCATAATGTATTTTTAGAAAATGGCCAATTGGATAGATCGGTAGAATTATTTTCCCAGGTTTAAAAAGGCGGTAATTTGAGGTTCCGACATGGTTGTGAATAACTTTGACAGTTTTCATGCTATGACAGTCATTTATGCATCATTTTAAAGCATTACAGTTGCACTTTAATTTGGTATATCATTTGTGGCACAATGTGTTCGTATAAAAAATGGTCAATTTGATGGATCGGTAGAATTATTGTTCTATGTTTAAAAACGCGGTAATTTGAGGTTCCGATATGGTTGCAAATAACTTTGACAGTTTTCATGCTAGGGCAATAGTTTATGCATCATTTTAAAGCATTACAGTTGCACTTTATTTTGGTGTATAATTTGTGGCATAATGAATTTTTACAAAAGTTGGATAGATCGGTATATTTATTGGTACAGGTTTAAAAATGCGGTAATTCAAGGCTCCGATATGGTTGCAAATAACTTTTATAGTTTTCATGTTATAACAGTCGTTTATATATCTTTTTATTGCATTATAGTTGCCATTTGTTTTGGTATATAATTTATTGCATAATAAATTTTAGAAAATTGCCAATTGGATAGATCGGTAGAATTATTTTCCCAGGTTTAAAAACGCGGTAATTTGAGGTTCCGATATGGTTGTGAATAACTTTGACAGTTTTCATGCTATGACAGTCATTTATGCATCATTTTAAAGCATACAGTTGCACTTTGTTTTTGTGTATAATTTGTGGCATAATGAATTTTTACAAAAATTGGATAGATCGGTATATTTATTGGTACAGGTTTAAAAATGCGGTAATTTAAGGCCCCGATATGGTTGCAAATAACTTTTATAGTTTTCATGTTATAACAGTCGTTTATACATCTTTTTATTGCATTTTAGTTGCCATTTGTTTTGGTATATAATTTATTGCATAATGTATTTTTAAAAGATGGCCAATTGGATAGATCGATAGAATTATTTTCCCAGGTTTAAAAAGGCGGTAATTTGAGGTTCCGATATGGTTGTGAATTACTTTGACAGTTTTCATGCTATGACAGTCATTTATGCATCAGTTTAGAGCATTATGATTGCACTTTAATTTGGTATATCATTTGTGGCATAATGTGTTCGTCTAAAAAATGGTCAATTTGATGGATCGGTAGAATATTGTTCTATGTTTAAAAACGCGGTAATTTGAGGTTCCGATATGGTTGCAAATAACTTTGACAGTTTTCATGCTAGGGCATTAGTTTACGCATCATTTTAAAGCATTACAGTTGCACTTTATTTTGGTTTATAATTTGTGGCATAATGAATTTTTACAAAAATTGGATAGATCGGTATATTTATTGGTACAGGTTCAAAAATGCTGTAATTTAAAGCTCCGATATGGTTGCAAACAACCTTTATAGTTTTCATGTTATAACCGTCGTTATATATCTTTTTATTGCATTATAGTTGCCATTTGCTTTGGTATATAATTTATTCCATAATATATTTTTGGAAAATGGCCAATTGGATAGATCGGTAGAATTATTTTCACAGCTTTAAAAACGCGGTAGTTTGAGGTTCCGATATGGCTGCAAATAACATTGACAGTTTTCACGCTATGACAGTCATTTATGCATCATTTTAAAGCATTATGATTGCACTTTAATATGGTATATCATTTGTAGCATAATGTGTATTTTTACAAATTGGTCAATTGATAGATCGGTAGAATTATTGTTCTATGTTTAATAAACGCAGTAATCTGAGGTTCCGATATGGTTGCAATTAACTTTGACAGTTTTCGTGCTAGGACAGTCGTTTATGCACCATTTTAAAGCATTAAAATTGCCATTTGTTTTGGTATATAATTTATTGCATAATGTATTTTTAAAAGATGGCCAATTGGATAGATCGATAGAATTATTTTCCCAGGTTAAAAAGGCGGTAATTTGAGGTTCCGATATGGTTGTGAATTACTTTGACAGTTTTCATGCTATGACAGTCATTTATGCATCAGTTTAGAGCATTATGATTGCACTTTAATTTGGTATATCATTTGTGGCATAATGTGTTCGTCTAAAAAATGGTCAATTTGATGGATCGGTAGAATTATTGTTCTATGTTTAAAAACGCGGTAATTTGAGGTTCCGATATGGTTGCAAATAACTTTGACAGTTTTCATGCTAGGGCATTAGTTTACGCATCATTTTAAAGCATTACAGTTGCACTTTATTTTGGTTTATAATTTGTGGCATAATGAATTTTTACAAAAATTGGATAGATCGGTATATTTATTGGTACAGGTTCAAAAATGCTGTAATTTAAAGCTCCGATATGGTTGCAAACAACTTTATAGTTTTCATGTTATAACCGTCGTTTATATATCTTTTTATTGCATTATAGTTGCCATTGCTTTGGTATATAATTTATTCCATAATATATTTTTGGAAAATGGCCAATTGGATAGATCGGTAGAATTATTTTCACAGCTTTAAAACGCGGTAGTTGAGGTTCCGATATGGCTGCAAATAACATTGACAGTTTTCACGCTATGACAGTCATTTATGCATCATTTTAAAGCATTATGCAGTTGCACTTTATATGGTATATAATTTGTAGTATAATGTGTATTTTTACAAATTGGTCAATTTGATAGATCGGTAGAATTATTGTTCTATGTTTAATAAAAGCAGTAATCTGAGGTTCCGATATGGTTGCAATTAACTTTGGCAGTTTTCGTGCTAGGACAGTCGTATATGCACCATTTTAAAGCATTAAAATTGTCATTTGTTTGGTATATAATTTATTGCATAATGTATTTTTAGAAGATGGCCAATTGGATAGATCGGTAGAATTATTTTCCCAGGTTTAAAAAGGCGGTAATTTGAGGTTCCGATATAGTTGTGAATAACTTTGACAGTTTTCATGCTATGACAGTCATTTATGCATCATTTTAAAGCATTATGATTGCACTTTATTTGGTATATCATTTGTGACACAATGTGTTCGTCTAAAAATGGTCAATTTGAAGGATCGGTAAAATTATTGTTCTATGGTTAAAAAACGCGGTAATTTGAGGTTCCGATATGGTTGCAAATAACTTTGACAGTTTTTATGCTAGGGCAATAGTTTATGCATCATTTTAAAGCATTACAGTTGCACTTTATTTTGGTGTATAATTTGTGGCATAAAGAATTTTTACAAAAGTTGGATAGATCGGTATATTATTGGTACAGGTTTAAAAATGCGGTAATTCAAGGCTCCGATATGGTTGCAAATAACTTTTATAGTTTTCATGTTATAACAGTCGTTTATATATCTTTTTATTGCATTATAGTTGCCATTTGTTTTGGTAGAATTATTGTTCTATGTTTAATAAACGCGGTAATCTGAGGTTCCGATATGGTTGCAATTAACTTTGGCAGTTTTCGTGCTAGGACAGTCGTTTATGCACCATTTTAAAGCATTAAAATTGCCATTTGTTTTGGTATATAATTTATTGCATAATGTATTTTTAGAAAACGGCCAATTGGATAAATCGGTAGAATTATTTTCCCAGGTTTAAAAGCGCGGTAATTTGAGGTTCCGATATGGTTGTGAATAACTTTGACAGTTTTCATGCTATGACAGTCATTTATGCTCATTTTAAAGCATTATGATTGCACTTTAATATGGTATATCATTTGTAGCATAATGTGTTTTTACAAATTGGTCAATTTGATAGATCGGTAGAATTATTGTTCTATTTAATAAACGCAGTAATCTGAGGTTCCGATATGGCTGCAATTAACTTTGGCAGTTTTCGTGCTAGGACAGTCGTTTATGCACCATTTTAAAGCATTAAAATTGCCATTTGTTTTGGTATATAATTTATTGCATAATGTATTTTTAGAAAACGGCCAATTGGATAATCGGTAGAATTATTTTCCAGGTTTAAAAACGCGGTAATTTGAGGTTCCGATATGGTTGTGAATAACTTGACAGTTTTCATGCTATGACAGTCATTTATGCATCATTTTAAAGCATTACAGTTGCACTTTGTTTTTGTGTATAATTTGTGGCATAATGAATTTTTACAAAAAATGGCTAGATCAGTATATTTATTGGTTACAGGTTTAAAAATGCGGTAATTTAAGGCCCCGATATGGTTGCAAATAACTTTTATAGTTTTATGTTATAACAGTCGTTTATACATCGTTTTATTGCATTTTAGTTGCCATTTGTTTTGGTATCTAATTTATTGCATAATGTATTTTAGAAGATGGCCAATTGGATAGATCGGTAGAATTATTTTCCCAGGTTTAAAAAGGCGGTAATTTGAGGTTCCGATATGGTTGTGGAATAACTTTGACAGTTTTCATGCTATGGACGGTCATTTATGCATCATTTTAAAAGCATTAGATTGCACTTTAATTTGGTATATCATTGTAGCACAATGTGTTCGTCTAAAAAATGGTCAATTTGAAGGATCGGTAGAATTATTGTTCTATGTTTAAAAACGCGGTAATTTGAGGTTCCGATATGGTTGCAAATAACTTTGACAGTTTTCATGCTAGGGCAATAGTTTATGCATCATTTTAAAGCATTACAGTTGCACTTATTTTGGTGTATAATTTGTGGCATAATGAATTTTTACAAAAGTTGGATAGATCGGTATATTTATTGGTACAGGTTTAAAAATGCGGTAATTCAAGGCTCCAATATGGTTGCAAATAACTTTTATAGTTTTCATGTTATAACAGTCGTTATATATCTTTTTATTGGCATTATAGTTGCCATTTGTTTTGGTATATAATTTTTTGCATACATATATTTTAGAAAATTGCCAATTGGATAGATCGGTAGAATTATTTTCACAGCTTTAAAAAGGCGGTAATTGAGTTCCGATATGGTTGCAAATAACATTGAAAGTTTTCATGCTATGACAGTCATTTATGCATCATTTTAAAGCATTATGATGCACTTTAATATGGTATATAATTTGTAGCATATGTGTGTTTTTACAAATTGGTCAATTTGATAGTCGGGAGAATTATTGTTTCTATGTTTAACAAAAGCAGTAATCTGAGGTTCCGATATGGTTGCAATTAACTTTGGCAGTTTTCGTGCTAGGACAGTCGTTTATGCACCATTTTAAAGCATTAAATTTGCCATTTGTTTTGGTATATAATTTATTGCATAATGTATTTTTAGAAGATGGCCAATTGGAAAGATCGATAGAATTATTTTCCCAGGTTTAAAAAGGCGGTAATTTGAGGTTCCGATATGGTTGTGAATAACTTTAACAGTTTCATGCTATGACAGTCATTTATGCATCAGTTTAGAGCATTATGATTGCACTTTAATTTGGTATATCATTTGTGGCATAATGTGTTCGTCTAAAAATGGTCAATTTAATGGATCGGTAGAATTTATTGTTCTATGTTTAAAAACGCGGTAATTTGAGGTTCCGATATGGTTGCAAATAACTTTGACAGTTTTCATGATAGGGCAATAGTTTTATGCATCATTTTAAAGACATTACAGCTGCACTTTATTTGGTGTATAATTTGTGGCATAATGAATTTTTACAAAAGTTGGATAGATCGGTATATTTATTGGTACAGGTTTAAAAATGCGGTAATTCAAGGCTCCGATATGGTTGCAAATAACTTTTATAGTTTTCATGTTATAACAGTCGTTTATATATCTTTTTATTGCATATAGTTGCCATTTTGTTTTGGTATATAATTTATTGCATAATATATTTTTAGAAAATTGCCAATTGGATAGATCGGTAGAATTATTTTCACAGCTTAAAAAGGCGGTAATTTGAGGTTCCGATATGGTTGCAAATAACATTGACAGTTTTCACGTTATGACAGTCATTTATGCATCATTTTAAAGTATTTATATTGCACTTTAATATGGTATATCATTTGTAGCATAATGTGTATTTTTACAAATTGGTCAATTTGATAGATCGGTAGAATTATTGTTCTATGTTTAATAAACGCAGTAATCTGAGGTTCCGATATGGTTGCAATTAACTTTGGCAGTTTACGTGCTAGGACAGTCGTTTATGCACCATTTTAAAGCATTAAAATTGCCATTGTTTTGGTATATAATTATTGCATAATGTATTTTTAGAAAATGGCCAATTGGATAGATCGGTAGAAATATTTTCCAGGTTTAAAAAGGCGGTAATTTGAGGTTCCGATATGGTTTGAATAACTTTGACAGTTTTCATGCTATGACAGTCATTTATGCATCATTTAAAGCACTATGACTTGCACTTTAATTTGGTATATCATTTGTGGCACAATGTGTTCGTCTAAAAAATGTGTCAATTTGATGGATCGGTAGAATTATTGTTCTATGTTTAAAATGCGGTAATTTGAGGTTCCGATATGGTTGCAAATAACTTTGACAGTTTTCATGCTAGGCAACTAGTTTATGCATCATTTTAAAGCATTACAGTTGCACTTTATTTTGGTGTATAATTTGTGGCATAATGAATTTTTACAAAAGTTGGATAGATCGGTATATTTATTGGTACAGGTTTAAAAATGCGGTATTTCAAGCTCCGATATGGTTGCAAATAACTTTATAGTTTTCATGTTATAACAGTCGTTATATATCTTTTTATTGCATTATAGTTGCCATTTGTTTTGGTATATAATTTATTGCATAATATATTTTTAGAAAATTGCCAATTGGATAGATCGGTAGAATTATTTTCACAGCTTTAAAAAGGCGGTAATTTGAGGTTACGATATGGTTGCAAATAACATTGACAGTTTTCATGCTATGACAGTCATTTATGCATCATTTTAAAGCATTATGATTGCACTTTAATATGGTATATAATTTGTAGCATAATGTGTGTTTTTACAAATTGGTCAATTTGATAGATCGGTAGAATTATTGTTCTATGTTTAATAAAAGCAGTAATCTGAGGTTCCGATATGGTTGCAATTAACTTTGGCAGTTTTCGTGCTAGGACAGTCGTTTATGCACCATTTTAAAGCATTAAAATTGGCATTTGTTTTGGTATATAATTTTTTGCATAATGAATTTTAAGAAAATGGCCAATTGGATAGATCGGTAGAATTATTTTCCCAGTTTAAAAGGCGGTAATTTGAGGTTCCGATATGGTTGTGAATAACTTTGACAGTTTTATGCTATGACAGTCATTTATGCATCAGTTTAGAGCATTATGATTGCACTTTAAATTTGGTATATCATTTGTGGCATAATGTGTTCGTCTAAAAAATGGTCAATTTGATGGATCGGTAGAATTATTGTTCTATGTTTAAAAACGCGGTAATTTGAGGTTCCGATATGGTTGCAAATAACTTTGACAGTTTCATGCTAGGGCAATAGTTTATGCATCATTTTAAAGCATTACAGTTGCACTTTATTTTGGTGTATAATTTGTGGCTAATGAATTTTTACAAAAGTTGGATAGATCGGTATATTTATTGGTACAGGTTTAAAAATGCGGTAATTCAAGGCTCCGATATGGTTGCAAATAACATTGACAGTTTTCATGCTATGACAGTCATTTATGCATCATTTTAAAGCATTATGATTGCACTTTAATATGGTGTATAATTTGTAGCATAATGTGTGTTTTTACAAATTGGTCAATTTGATAGATCGGTAGAATTATTGTTCTATGTTTAATAAAAGCAGTAATCTGAGGTTCCGATATGGTTGCAATTAACTTTGGCAGTTTTCGTGCTAGGACAGTCGTTTTAAAGCATTAAAATTGCCATTTGTTTTGGTATATAATTTATTGCATAATGTATTTTAAGAAAATGGCCAATTGGATAGATCGTTAGAATTATTTTCCCAGGTTTGAAAAGGCGGTAATTTGAGGTTCCGATATGGTTGTGAATAACTTTGACAGTTTTCATGCTATGACAGTCATTTATGCATCAGTTTAGAGCATTATGATTGCACTTTAATTTGGTATATAATTTGTGGCATAATGTGTTCGTCTAAAAAATGGTCAATTTGATGGATCGGTAGAATTATTGTTCTATGTTTAAAAACGCGGTCATTTGAGGTTCCGATATGGTTGCAAATAACTTTGACAGTTTTCATGCTAGGGCAATAGTTTATGCATCATTTTAAAGCATTACAGTTGCACTTTGTTTTTGTGTATAATTTGTGGCATAATGAATTTTTACAAAAATTGGATAGATCGGTATATTTATTGGTACAGGTTTAAAAATGCGGTAATTTAAGGCCCCGATATGGTTGCAAATAACTTTTATAGTTTTCATGTTATAACAGTCGTTTTATACATCTTTTTATTGCATTTTAGTTGCCATTTGTTTTGGTATATAATTTATTGCATAATGTTTTTTAGAAAATGGCCAATTGGATAGATCGGTAGAATTATTTTCCCAGGTTTAAAAAGGCGGTAATTTAAGGTTCCGATATGGTTGTGAGTAACTTTGACAGTTTTCATGCTATGACAGTTATTTATGCATCATTTTAAAGCATTATGATTGCACTTTAATATGGTATATAATTTGTAGCATAATGTGTTTTTACAAATTGGTCAATTTGATAGATCGGAAGAATTATTGTTCTATGTTTAATAAAAGCGTAATCTGAGGTTCCGATATGGTTGCAATTAACTTTGGCAGTTTTCGTGCTAGGGCATTAGTTTACGCATCATTTTAAAGCATTACAGTTGCACTTTATTTTGGTGTATAATTTGTGGCATAATGAATTTTTACAAAAATTGGATAGATCGGTATATTTATTGGTACAGGTTCAAAAATGCGGTAATTCAAGGCTCCGATATGGTTGCAAATAACTTTTATATTTTTCATGTTATAACAGTCGTTTATATATCTTTTTATTGCATTATAGTTGCCATTTGTTTTGGTATATAATTTATTGCATAATATATTTTTAGAAAATTGCCAATTGGATAGATCGGTAGAATTATTTTCACAGCTTTAAAAAGGCGGTAATTTGAGGTTCCGATATGGTTGCAAATAACATTGACAGTTTTCATGCTATGACAGTCATTTATGCATCATTTTAAAGCATTATGATTGCACTTTAATATGGTATATAATTTGTAGCATAATGTGTTTTTTACAAATTGGTCAATTTGATAGATCGGTAGAATTATTGTTTCTATGTTTAATAAAAGCAGTAATCTGAGGTTTTCGATATGGTTGCAATTAACTTTGGCAGTTTTCGTGCTAGGACAGTCGTTAATGCACCATTTAAAGCATTAAAATTGCCATTGTTTTGGGTATATAATTTATTGCATAATGTATTTTAAGAAAATGGCCAATTGGATAGATCGGTAGAATTATTTTCCCAGGTTTAAAAAGGCGGTAATTTGAGGTTCCGATATGTTTGTGAATAACTTTGACAGTTTTCATGCTATGACAGTCATTTATGCATCAGTTTAGAGCATTATGATTGCACTTAATTTGGTATATCATTTGTGGCATAATGTGTTCGTCTAAAAAATGGTCAATTGATGGATCGGTAGAATTATTGTTCTATGTTTAAAAACGCGGTAATTTGAGGTTCCGATATGGTTGCAAATAACTTTGACAGTTTTCATGCTAGGGAAATAGTTTATGCATCATTTTAAAGCATTACAGTTGCACTTTATTTTGGTGTATAATTTGTGGCATAATGAATTTTTACAAAAGTTGGATAGATCGGTATATTTATTGGTACAGGTTTAAAAATGCGGTAATTCAAGGCTCCGATATGGTTGCAAATAACTTTTATAGTTTTCATGTTATAACAGTCGTTATATATCTTTTTATTGCATTATAGTTGCCATTTGTTTTGGTATATAATTTATTGTTGCAAATAACATTTACAGTTTTCATGCTAGACAGTCATTTATGCATCATTTTAAAGCATTATGATTGCACTTTAATATGGTATATAATTTGTAGCATAATGTGTTTTTACTAATTGGTGAATTTGATAGATCGGTAGAATTATTGTTCTATGTTTAATAAGCGCGGTAATCTGAGGTTCCGATATGGCTGCAATTAACTTTGGCAGTTTTCGTGCTAGGACAGTTGTTTATGCACCATTTTAAAGCATTAAAATTGCCATTTGTTTTGGTATATAATTTATAGCATAATGTATTTTAGAAAACGGCCAATTGGATAAATCGGTAGAATTATTTTCCCAGGTTTAAAACGCGGTAATTTGAGGTCCCGATATGGTTGTGAATAACTTTACAGTTTTCATGCATGACAGTCATTTATGCATCATATTAAAGCATTACAGTTGCACTTTATTTTGGTGTATAATTTGTGGCATAATGAATTTTTAAACAAAATTGGATAGATCGGTATATTTATTGGTACAGGTTCAAAAATGCGGTAATTTAAGGCTCCGATATGGTTGCAAATAACTTTTATAGTTTTCATGTTATAACAGTCGTTTTATATCTTTTATTGCATTATAGTTGCCATTTGCTTTGGTATATAATTTATTCATAATATATTTTTGGAAAATGGCCAATTGGA
>NW_023997711.1:0-18478 GCF_015586225.1 Lucilia sericata
ATAATAAAGTGTGTTAAAATTTAGCTAGAAAAAAAGTAATGGTCTCAAAATGGACCTTTTATTAATCTTAGTTTAAAATTACATAGTTTATTTTATAAAAATGTATAAAAATATGCTGTCATTATTCTTTCGATGGTCTATAATTTAATAAAGTATAAAAAATATATAAAAATAATTCGGTTCAAATCGCGACGGTTTATAATTCAATAAAATAAAAAATATGAATATGTCTGTGTATAAAATCAACCTGGAATCACCATTTTAATAAGGTAAGAATTTATTTTTTTTAATTTTAACATTCTATAGAAAATTTAAGTATAAATTTTATACTATTTTTCCCATTTTGTAAGAATGTTAAATAAATTAAACAAATCGGTTAAGGCAGTTTCCCAACAATGATAAAACAGTGTAATTTCATGATGGTTTGTGTCTATGATGTTAAAAATGACAACATAAACAATGTTGACAATTTGTAAAATACCCTGTTATAGTGATGCCACTTTATTAATATAATTTAGGACAAACGAAAGGCCTTTGACTATAGTCTATTTTTGACGAATTCATTCTATAAAAAAACCAAAAATATATGGTAAATTAAAGCTTTTAAATAAAGCTTTTGCTATAAGACTTTTGGTACGTTATTTATTATTTAATATTGTAAGAAATTAAAATTTCATTAAGTTTCAAAACTTAACGAAACATTATTTTCTTATTTGAAAGCTATCAAATGAAACTTTTATTATATTACAGCAATGAGCACCAATTTAAATCAGGAAAAAAATTCATTTTAGAACAGTTTTGAAACTTAACGAAACTTTATTTTTAAAGATAAAGCTTTTAAAATAAAATATTTTCTATGTTGCTCAAGTATGTATATATGAAATACTATTAAAATCTGTAAGAAAATTTTTAATTTTGGTAATTTTAAAAACTTAACGAAACTTTATTTCCTAAACAACTAACTTTTAAATAAAGCTTTTACTATATTCATCTAGTATATGTAGAATAATATTCAAATCCAATAACAAATTTTAGTTTTGATAATTTTCAAAACTAACGAAACTTTATTTTCTAAATTAAAAGCTCTAAAATAAAGCGTTTGTTAAAATAGTTTAGTATTAATAAAATATTCATTGCATTAGTAAGAAATTTCTAATTCTGTTAATTTTTAAAACTTAACGAAACTTTATTTCTAACACAAAAAGCTTTAAAATAAATAATTTACTATATTCTTCTAGTATATGTTGAATAATATTCAAATCCAATATCAATTTTTAGTTTTGATAATTTTCAAAACTTAACGAAACTTTATTTTCTACATAAAAAGCTTTTAAATAAAGCTTTAACTGTGTACATCTAGTATGTATAAAATATTATTTAAAAAGAGTAAAAATTTTTGTTTTTCGTCATTTATAAAACTTAACGAAACTTTATTTTCTTAACTGAAAGCTTTTCGAAACATATTATTTTATATTTATTCTATAGGAATTAACAGACATTTATACATAGAAAGAAATTTATATTTTTGGTCCTTTATAGAACTTAACGAAACTTTATTTTCCAAATTAAAAGCTTTTAAATAAAGCTTTAACTGTATTCATGTAGTATATATAAAATAGTTTTTAAAAAGAGTAACAAATTTAAGTTTTCGTTAAATAATGAAACTTAACGAAACTTTATTTTCTTAACTGAAAGCTTATGAAAAGAGTTTTCTTCACATTTCTTCTTAATGAACAAACAGTAATTGAATTTAGAAACAAATTTATATTTTTGTTCATTTAAAAAACTTAACGAAACTTTATTTCCTAAAGAAAAAGCTTTTAACTAAAGTTTTAACTGTATTCATATAGTAAAGAGAAAATATTATTTATAAAGAGTAACAAATTTTAGTTTTCTTTAATAATAAAACTTAACGAAACTTTATTTTCTTAACTGAAAGCTTTACGAAAGAGTTTTCTTCGCATTTCTTCATTATGAAAAAGCAGCAATTTAAATTTACAAACAAATTTATGTTTTTGCTAATTTCTAAAATTTAACGAAACTTTATTTCCTAAACAAAAAGCTTTTAAATAAAGCTTTTACTGTATGCATTTACAATATGTAAAATTGTATTAAATTACAGTAAAAAATTTGGTGTTCATCATTCATAAAACTAAACGAACCTCTATTTTTTAAATTAAAAGCTTTAAAATAAAGCTTTTCCTATAATAGTGAATAAAATATTAATTAAATTAGGATGAAATTATTATTTCTTTTTAAATTTCATAGGTTAACTAAAATTATATCTACTGATGATGAAACTTCATCAAAAATTCTTAATTGCCTCAAAAGCTCTCACTACAAAACTTACCTTACCGCAACTTTTCCAATTTTGTTGGAATTTTAAAATATTCTTATTTGAAAATTGAAACTTGTTTTTAAGTAAATTTCAAAGTTTTTTCCAAAAAATAACAATATTCCATTTTATTATAAGTTTCACTTTTTCCTTTGTTTTCTTGGCATTTAATGATAAATTATAAGAATATTAATATATAGAATAAAATATATAATAATATGAATTAAATAAAATAAAATATATGTATTTATGTAAGGTTACTCATTAAATATCATTTTTAAATTTAATATATAGTTTAAATATATTTATATGTATTTATATTATAGAAATTTAAATTTTCTTTTTCATTAATTATTAACAGTAAGTCTTAATTGTGTTATAAGAATAATAATAAAGAGCTTTTGTAATAAATTGTAAACAAATATTTATACAAAGTTATAAATATATTAAAATAATAAAAAAGAAAACTAAAATGTTTTAAAAACAAATATTTGGAATTTTTTTAAGCAAAAATAAGCAAAAATATATATATTTTAAAAATATGCTAGTAAATTTTTTAAAAATAAATTTAAAACTATCAACAAGCAACACTAAAATAATTTTTTTTTCTTTAATTAAAGATAAAACAAATAAAATTAAAAAAAGAAAAAAAAATTCATTAAACCTTTCGTTTTATATTATTATTATTATTCTTTTAAGGCAAAATTTCTATTATAGACTAGAAATAATTATAAATTGTTATAGTAGAATGTATTAAACTAAAAAGACCCTAAGCCTTAGTTAACTTGCATTAAAGGCGACAGGTTTGCGATATATATTGCGAGGGTTGTAAACGTGTATAAAATAATATATAAGCAGCACTTGAGACGACATTTGATGCATCTAAAGGTGTAACAATTTGATCATCAAATTTAAACCATCTACCATAGGTGCCACTCTTACAAAATGCTGTATAATGACCACTTTCCATGGAACCATAATGATTTGATACCGCATATAGTTCATAGGATTTTGTGGTATTGCGTCTGGACTCGGAAATGGTGATATACGGTGACATATTGAGATTCTCGAGGGGAAAACGTAAATAGTTTTGTTTCTTCTTGTAGGAGGGTGTTAGGGAATCTGTGTCGGCATAAAATCTGGAAAGGAGTAATGAGGAATAGAGTGAATAAATAAAGAGAAACGATTGCTTTAGGCTGATCTACAGTCGAGGCTATTAACTGATCTATAGTCAAGACTATAGACCAATCTGTAGAGTGATCTATAGTCAACAGATTCACAGTCAAGACTATAGACTGATCTACAGTAAAGTTTATAGACTGATCTACACTAAAGACTATAATCTGATCTACAGTAAAGACTATGAACTGATCTATAGTTAAGACTATAGACAGATCTATAGTCAAGACTATAGACTGATCTATAGTCAAGACTATAGACTGATCTATAGTCCAGACTATAGACTGATCTATAGTCAATACTATAGACTGATCTATAGTTATGACTATAGACTGATCTATAGTCAAGACTATAGACTGATCTATAGTTATGACTATAGACTGATCTATAGTCAAGACTATAGACTGATCTATAGTCAAGACTATAGACTGATCTATAGTCAATACTATAGACTGATCTATAGTCAATACTATAGACTGATCTATAGTTATGACTATAGACTGATCTATAGTCAAGACTATAGACTGATCTATAGGCAAGACTATAGACTGATCTATAGACTGATCTATAGTCAAGACTATAGACTGATCTATAGACAAGATTATAGACTGACCTTTAGCGAAGACTATAGTCCGATCTGAAGACAAGACTATAGACTGATCCATAGTCAATACTATAGACTGATCTATAATCAACAATATAGACTGATCTATAATCAAGAATATAGTCAAGACAATAGACTGATCTATAGTCAAGACTATAGATTGATCTATAGTCAAGACTATAGACTGATCTATAGTCAACACTATTGATGATTTATAATCAAGAATATAGTCTATAAAGACCATAGACTGATCTATAGTCTAGACTAATGACTGATATATAGTTGTTGTTGTATTGTTGTTGCTGGGGTTGACAGCCCTTGGCCGAATAATTCGGGTCATTTCGGTACGTAGAACCGGCTGTCGGGGTATGACTGATATGCAGTCAAGACTATAGACTAATCCAAAGTCAAGACAATAGACTGATCTATAGTCAAGACTATAGACTGATCTATAGTCAAGACTATAGACTCTATAGTCAAGACTAAAGACTGATCTATAGTCAAGACTAAAGACTGATCTATAGTCAAGACTATAGACTGATCTATAGTCAAGACTATTGACTGATCTATAGTCAAGACTATAGACTGATCTCTAGTTAAGACTATAGACTGATCTCTAGTTAAGACTATAGACTGATCTATAGTCAAGACTATAGACTGATCTATAGTCAA
This sequence comes from Lucilia sericata, assembly GCF_015586225.1. Taxonomy (NCBI): domain Eukaryota; kingdom Metazoa; phylum Arthropoda; class Insecta; order Diptera; family Calliphoridae; genus Lucilia; species Lucilia sericata. The sequence continues at coordinate 4,791 of NW_023997711.1, forward strand.
GACTATAGACTGATCTATAGTCAAGACTAGATTGATCTATAGTTAAAACTACATGCTGTTCTACAGTCAAGACTATGAACGGATCTATATTCAAGACTATAAACTGATCTATATTCAAGACTATAAACTGATCTATAGTCAAGACTATATACTCTTTTAGAGTAAAGACTTTGAAAGCCTGATTCAAAAAACTACTCACCTTTTCAAATGTATCACCAATACCGGCGGCAGTTTCGATATATTTAATTTCTTAATTGCATCGCGTTTCTGCTTACAGGCCGGACAATTCCAACCGTGTATACGTTCACCGCTAAAATACATATCTAAACATTGTGACAAATGACAAACATTATTATTTTCCGGCAGCTCTAAACTAAGATTTGAGAAACACTCATACGTGGCCGACTCCTTATCGCAGGTGGTACACTTAACGATACTCTTAATTTGGCCATAAAATAAATGCAATATTAAACTTTCTTTTGATTTGGTAAAATCTAACCACGCTTTATCGGAGGCGGTCATTGGTTCGCGTATATATTCAGGCGGTTGGGCTACGGTCTGTAGATCAGAATGTAACCAATCCATTAAAATGGTTAGGAATTCATGAGAATCCTGCTGTTCGATGCCGCGAAACATTTTCTGATATTGACCAATAACATACTGTAAAGAAAACGGAAAATAAATAAAGATATTAAGAAATTAATTAATTGATTTCAGAAAGAGAGAGAGAGACATTATGGTTAACTTACACGCAAATCCTTGCTGGCAACACATTTGTAATTGCCATTCCATAAAACTTTAATTAGTGCGGCAACTTCTTCAACAATTTGTCCTTTTGTTTTATTATTGCGACTGATATAGTTTTTATATTTGTCCGTTATACAGTATTCGGCCAATTGTGGCGTATTGCTAAGACATTGTATTATGCTGTTCATATAACATGTGTTCCCCAAATTCTTTAAGCCCGTCAAACCACGACCCTTAAAAGTGAACAGAAAAGAAATTTGTTTTATTATTTAAAAAAAAATATGTAAAACATACATGTGTTTTAGTTTTTTTTTTTTGTTAAAAGTAAGAAGAGGGTGTGTTTTCTTTTTGTTTTTTTTTTTGTTCTAAATATTTAATGTAATAAACGTTAAATTTTGTGTATGAACCAACTGGGGATTAAATATTTATATTGACTAAATAGTAAATACACATGTATTCACATATTTGTATTTAAATTGTAAGAATGTCAAGTTCAATATATAAGAAATATTAAATTTTTAGTTTTCTTTGTTGTAAAATATAGGGGTCAGTATTAATTTCAAGAAAGGTAGATAGATAACTTACTTTACTTATTAAGTTATAGATTTTTTAGTTTTAAAACAAATTTAGTTTCAACTTTTTTTTACAAGAAACAAAGTAAACTATAGACTAATTTATAGTCATGACTATAAGGTGATCTTTAGTAAAGACATTAGACTCATCTATAGTCTATACTGTAGACTTATCTGCAGTCATTAGCCTGATTTACAATCGAGACTATAGATTGATATATAGTTCACACTACAGACTGATCTATAGTCAAGACTACAGACTGATCTATAGTCAAGACTACAGAATGATCTATAGTCAGGACTACAGAATGATCTGCAGACTGATCTATAGTCAAGACTGCAGACTGATCTATAGTCAAGACTACAGAATGTTCTATTAGTCAAGACTATAAAGTGATCTATAGTCAAGACCATAGAGTGATCTATAGTCAAGACTATAGAGTGATTTAGTGCTCTATAGTCAAGGTTATGATCTATAGTCAAGACTAAAGAGTGATCTATATTGCTCATTAGTCAAAGCTACAAAGTGATCCATAGTCAAGGCTATTGAGTGATCTATAGTCAAGACAATAGAGTGATCTATAGTCAACACTATAGAGTGATTTATAGTCAAGACTATAAAGTGATTTATAGAGTGATCTATAGTAAAGACTATAAAGTGATCTATAGTCAAGACTATAAAATGATCTATAGACTGATCTACAGTTAGGTCTATTGATTTATAATTAAGACTAATCTATTCTTAAGACTATAGACTGATCTATAGTTAAGCATATAGACTGATCTATAATTAAGACGATAGACTGATATATGGTTAAGACTATGGACTGATCTATAGTCATGACTATATAGTTATCTGTAGTCAAGACTATAGAGTGGTCTAAAGTTTTAACTATAGATCAAACTATAGTCTGACCTATAGTTAATTAGAAATTATATTCTTTTCGAACTATTAACTATATAGTTATAAGTTCAGTGCAGATGATTTTTTAAATATTTTGAATCTTTAAAAGCTAGCAGAATGTTTACTCCCTAACCACCTCATAAACTTTGCACTTAAGGTTAATGCCTCTACATATTATCTTCTTATGGGTAAATATCTATAAAAATTTCCTTTTCTTTTCTATAATGAGTTTGCCAAAAAGTAAGAAATTCGTTTGATTAAATCAAAAAACAATTAATTTACTTTGCACACACCTAAAAAGCAAAAACAAAATATTATATACATTTTGTAGAACTATTTATACAACCAGACGCCATGGCGTTAGATATTTATGGCTTAAGATAAAGAGCAAAGAACAAAAAACTGAAATCAAACCAAAGCCAAGGTAATTTTTTTTAGTAATCGACCACATAAACTACTAAAAGGTTATAAAACTAAAAGGCAAACATACATATTTAAGAGAAAGAAATGCAAAGAAAATGTCTTAAAATGTTAATGTGAAAATGAAAATCTTGATTATTTACTTTGATTTCCCATTAATATGGGTGGGTTTCTCTTGTAATAAAGAACTTATAGCAAACTTTAACTATTGCCACTGTGAATGTCTTAAAGTGGTTATTAATTTTGATATAATCTTAGGATTTCAATCAAACCTTCACCGTTTTATAGAGTAAATAGAGCTTAAATAATATATTGTTCAGATTAACTATCCGATCCATAGTAGGCCTGTCAATAGACTGATTTACAATAGACCCATTGACCAGACTATATTATAGATTATTTGTCTAAAACATAGACTAATCAATAGTACTGATCTATTGTCCACTATCTAATCCATAGACCTGTCAATAGACTGATCTATAATAGACTCATTAACCAGACTATATTATAGACTATTTGTCTAAAACATAGACTAATCAATAGTACTGATCTATTGTCCAGACTATAGACAGATTGTCCAGACTATAGACAGATCTACAGTCGAGACTATAGACAGATCTATAATCGAGACTATAGACAGATCCATTGTGGAGACTATAGACAGATCTATAGTCCAGACTATAGACATATCTATAGTCCAGACTATAGACAGATCTATAGTCCAGACTATAGACAGATCTATAGTCCAGACTATAGACAGATCTATAGTCCAGCCTATAGACATATCTATAGTCCAGACTATAAACAGATCTATAGTCCAGACTATAGACAGATCTATAGTCCAGACTATAGACAGATCTATAGTCCAGACTATAGACAGATCTATAGTCCAGACTATAGACAGATCTATAGTCCAGATTATAGACATATCTATAGTCCAGACTATAGACAGATCTATAGTCCAGGCTATAGACAGATCTATAGTCCAGGCTATAGACAGATCTATAGTCCAGACTATAGGCATATCTATAGACCAGACTAAAGACAGATCTATAGTCCAGACTATAGACAGATCTATAGTTCAGACTATAGACAGATCTATAGTCCAGACTATAGACATATCTATAGACCAGAATATAGACAGATTTATAGTCCAGACTATAGACAGATCTATAGTCCAGAATATAGACATTTCTACAGTCCAGACTATAGACAGATCTATAGTCCAGAATATAGACATTTCTATAGTCCATACTATAGAGAGATCTATAGTCCAGACTATAGACATATCTATAGACCAGAATATAGACACATCTATAGTCCAGACTACAGACAGTCTACAGTCCAGACTATAGACAGATATTTAGTCCAAACTATAGACAGATTTATAGTCCAGACTATAGACAGATTTATAGTCTAAGCTTCAGAATATAGGCTGAAATATAGTCCAAACTAGACTGATCTATAGCCCAGATTAACGACTATGTTAGATATGGTACCCGTAAATGTAAATCTTTTTTATTAGGTTTTAAATTTTATATAAATGTTTTGAAACATCGAATAATTTTAAGATAATATATAAAATTATCTTTATATTAGAAGTATTTTATATAGTAAATATATTTTAACAGTTTAAATGCACAATGTAGGTCACTTGAAAAGATTTTTAAAACGTAGTTAAAGGAAACTTTATAGATTTTTATTTGAAAACATAAAAACTCTTTGATATATTACAATTGCTATTAAGAATATTATTACACTTCTTTTAAACAAACACCTAAAAGTATGCTAAGTATTAATTACATACAAAGTAGGCTACAATTTAAAATAAACAAAAGTCTTTAAATATCTACGTTTTACATATTACTTGCTTGCCCTTAAAGTAGGCAAAATTTCTTTTATATTACTTTTGTCTTCAAAGAAGAAAAATATAAAAAAAAAAAAACTCTCACACCTTTTTAATTGGACGTAACGAGGCTGTATAACGATATGTTGAGGTTGGTAATTGGATTTTAACACCGCCAATAATCATCTTAATAGACCGAACAATAAAGTTGTAAAAAATTTAAGATTTTTTATTATTTTTTGAAAATTTCGCAAATTTTTTTGTAAACTAAGCGTCATTCTTTGTTAAAACACCGTCTAAAACTGAAAACTAAGTTTGCCAGAGAAAAACTATATACGCGGCGGACAATTTTCACAACAATAATAAAGAAACGAAAGAAAAATAATCAAAATAAAGAAAGAAAAACAAAGAAGAGCATTTTCCCAACATGCGTAAAAGAGATTTTGTAAAGTGGAATCACATTTTAACAAACAGAACGTAAAAAGTCTACTGCAAAAGTTTAAACAAACATGTGCTTTGGAATACAAAGATTGCTGTTTGGTGGTCAGGGTTTTCTTTTAAACAAAATTTGTTTAAATTGTTTCCTATTTAAGACAACCCTAAAGTTAAAAATAATCTCTATCTAAAAACAATTGTAATTACATTTACTCGTCTATTAAATTTAAATAAACGAAAGCAATAGGAAAGTATGGTTTTTAAAACGTGACCTTTTGAAAGGGAAAAAAGATTTTTAAGATTATTGATTTTGAAAAATTTCATTTAGTTTCTTGGATAAAAATGATGACGTATATTTTTGCTGGTAGAAGAAGGTTGAGGAAAACTGTTGCTGGTTGTTGGTTTAAATTAATGTTTAAAAATCAAAAACGTGCAGTTATTTTTAAAAGACAATTTTAAAACCTAAAAATAAGTTAAAAAGATTAGTCATGCGGCCAGCCAGCACATTTACATTAAAGGTGACAAGATAACAAGTGCCCTTAACGATGGAGGGGATTTATGGGAAGGATTTTTTCGGGGTTTATTAAGAAAAAATTTGTTAAAATTCCTTTTAAGTTAAGTAAATGGTGGATTTTTTATTAGAAAATGAGAGGAGGCTTCATTTTCTTTATAAAATATTAGTGGAGACAACATTTTTCTATGAAAAGTTAGTGGAGACTTCATTTTCTTTATAAAATAATTAGTGGAGACTTCAGTTTCTTCATAAAAAATTAGTGGAGACTTAATTTTTTCCATAAAAAATCAGTGGAAACTAAATTTTTTCTATAAATAATGAGTGGAGACTTATTTTTTTCTATCAAAAGCGAGTTGAGACTTATTTTTTTCTATACAAATTTAGTGGAGACTTATTTCTTTTCTATACAAATTTAGTTGAGACTTAATTTTTTCTATAAAAATTTAGTGGAGACTTAATTTTTTCTATCAAAAGTGAGTGGAGATTTAATTCTTTCTACAAAAAATTAGTGGAGACTTCATTTTTTCTATAAAAAATTAGTGGAGACTTCAGTTTCTTAATAAAAAATTAGTACAGACTTCAGTTTCTATATAAAAAATTAGTGAAGACTTAATTTTTCTATGAAAAGTTGGTGGAGACTTATTTTTTTCTATAAATAAAGAGTGGAGACTTAATTTTTTCTACAAAAAATTAGTAGAGACTTCAGTTTCTTTATAAAAAGTTAGTGGAGAATTCAGTTTCTTTATTAAAAATTAGTGGAGACTTAATTTTTTCTATAAATAAAGAGTGGAGACTTAATTTTTTCTATCAACAGCGAGTTGCTACTTAATTTTTTCTATAAAATGTAAGTGGAGACTTAATTTTTTCTACAAAAAATTTGTGCAGACATAATTTTTCCTACAAAAAAGAGTGGAGTCCTAATTTTTTCTATAAAAAATTTGTGGAGACTTGATTTTTCCTATAAAAAATTTGTGGATACTTGATTTTTTCAATAAAAAATTTGTGGAGACTTGATTTTTTCTATAAAAAAGAGTGGAGATCAAATTTCAAAAATTAGTGGAGACTTAATTTCTTCTATAAAGAAGAGTGGAGACTTAGTTTTTTCTGTAAGAAATAAGTGGAGACTTATTTTTTCTATTAAAGATTAGTGGGAACTGAATTTTTCTTTATAAATCAGTGGAGACTTCATATTTTCTATAGAAAATTAGTGGTCTCTTTAATTTTTTTATAAAAAATATTTGGAGACTTATTTTTTACATAATAAAATTAGTGTAGACTTTTTGTTCCCTATAAAAATTTGGTGGATACTTCTTGTAATTCATAAAAAATTGGTGAAAAAAAAAGTTTCAAAATATTTTCCAACTTACCACTGAACCGGCAACAGGTGAAAAGTCACGTTGTCTTTGTAAAGCATAAATATTAGGTGAATGTGGCGGAGAGGGACGTGCGGTATTTAATTGGGGTTTAACCGAACGGTCAAACTGTGGTATGGCTGGTTTTGCTATAAACTTTTCAGGTTCTTCCTGCAAGGGCTTTGGCTCCGGCTCTGTTTCCAAATCATAAGCGTCGCTATCACTTTTAGCTACATCACGTTCAGTTTGCAGCTTTTCCTGTTCAATAAGTTTCGCATTTAACTGACGTTTATTTTCTCTAGCTATAGCCAATTGTAAGGCACGTTGTTGTTTCTCTCGCTCCAATTGTTCATCTAAACGTTGACGTTCTTCGATTTTAGCTTCTATCTCTTTGGTGGCCTTTTCTACTTCAACTTTAAGCTGAGAAGGAATGTTGGCTTTTTCTTCTTTTTCTCGGCGTTTGTATTCTTCTAGTTCTTCGCGCAGACGCATGTTTTCTAGTTTCTAAATGTTAGAGATAATATTTATTATTGTAGTTATCGTTTTAAATGCAAAAGAAAACTTACAAAATCTTCTGCTGCACTCTCCAACTGCATCATATTGTACACCAATTGCTGTTCCGAGGGTGTTAATTGTTTTTTACCATATATATTATCCAATTGCTTGGCCACCTTATGTAATTCTTCATCATTTTCTTTGGCCTTTTCCAAGAGAACTGTCTGATCTTTAACAATTTCATCTATGGCTTTTTGTTTTTCATCATAAGTTTTTAGAGCTGCATGTTTGCTAGATCTATCTATGATGGGTCTGTTTACTGTGTTCGATGGTGTTGGTGATTTTACTGTATTTGCCGCATCGCTAATATTCAATATTATATCATCCTTCATTTGTATATCGAAAACCGAAGGATATTCTATATCATCGATAAGATTTAGATTATTTTGTGGTACAGATGGTGCCTGCACCATGGGATTTGTACACCACGTGGGATACATTAAGAGGAAGTATTCGTAGCCACCTTCGAGAATTTTGATGGGAGAACGATAGGTTACATCGGGATCCCACTTGAAGGAATTAAAATTTATTTATAAACTTTTTTTGGAGAGTTTTTATATAAAAAATTAGAGGAGACTTAAGTTTTTCTTTAAAAAATTAGTGGAGACTTTTTCTATGTCACAAATGCTTAGATTTTTTACTTACATTTTGCAATATGTCCATTAGCACAGCAATGGGTCTGTCTTCTTGAGGATTTGGTTCCGAACAATTCCAATCCATTAAAACCACCTCATCTTTAATGGCTCTAGCTGACCATAGCTTCTTGGATTCGTTGTCAAGTTTGTCTTGTAATTTACCAGCCGACATGCTAAAAATGCAAAGCAAAAACCATAAAAACCAAAAAAACTTATTTAACAAATAAAACAAACAAAACCTTACCCCGCCTGTATAATTTCCTCGGGTATGCTTAACGTTAAATTGTATTGCAAATGAGACGTTTTAAAATCTTCTGCCGAACGACAATCTATTACTAAAACATTTTGTAATTTCATAGCTTCGAATAATTGCTGACAAGACATTAAATGCATAGAGGCTATATCCACAACATTGTTGAGGACTTTAGGAGAATTTGAACGTGAACGATCATTTGACACCATTGCTGGCGGCGTTGCAGCACCTGCTGTTTTTGCTTTATTCTTAGCATTTAAACGTTCATAACGTTCGTTGAGCGACATAGTTAAAGCCTCCAAACGGTCCATAGTCATTTTATTGGTGCGATTATCACCCAACATTTGTCTTATCAGAGGTTTATTCTCCTGATAGTCGGGTTTCTTGTAAATGCTGTTGAGCAGATTAAAATATTTTGTATAGAAAACATAGGCCAACTCCTCATCACCTTTGCGATAATGTTTCTCAGCTTCAGCATTAAGTTTTTTTGCTGTCTCCAGTAAACTAATAATTAGAACATAAATAGAAAGAGATTAGAAACTAGTTTGTTTGTTATTTATTCACTTTATGCAACTGTACTTACAATTGCATTTTACGTTGTCGGACATCGGGTATCTCGGAACGTTTTTCCAAGTCATCAATATTTTTGCAGTAATATAAATCTTTTTTAAAGGACATTTTTTTGTTTTTTTTTTTAATAAATTTTTTGTTTAAAATTGCACTTTTTGTTGTTGTTGATGATTCTCTTGTGATTTTTTTCTTTTGGGAACCGCTTTTCAATGACTAATTTTTGCCAGCACAAAGTAGTTTTGTTTTCTTTTAATTTTTTAAAAATTACAACAGTTTTTCATTAAATTTAGCATGATGCCTAAAGTCGAATTATTATTATTTTGAATAAATATTCAAAATTATATTATTATTATTAGTTATTTTTGTAGAATTTCAATAAAAAAATATTACTTTTTCTTGCAATCAGCCGAAAACAGAGCCCTGCGCCGACAAATATTAACGGCGTCAGCGACTGACACTAAATATGTCGGCGGCGGCTTAAAATCGACTGTAAGCCGGCTAAGTTTTCAACTACGTTTAGTTTTTAATTTTTCAACGATTTTAAATAAAAACGGAATCCGAGAGATCAGAAAGTAGGATTTTGGAAGCAAATATATTGTTTATAACAACAAAACAGAGCAAACTCAAAAGTTGCATGAGAAATTATGCAGGGATGAATAAAAATTTCTTAAAAATTAAAAACAAATCCTTTCTCCAAGTTTTACTAGGATCTGCCGATATTTAACCCTATTTTCCATATAAAACATCTTGCAGAAAATCAGTTTTGCATTAAGAAAATGATCAATAACGTAAAAACAAAGATATTTTATTTGTTTATTTACTAGCTATACCCAGTGTGCTGTGCTACCCTAAATATAAAAAAGAAACCTACTTAACAATTTTGATGATTCTAACTACAATGGTTTTCCAGATATACAATTTGTTACATATGGGAGATTCCACGCAAATTATTGCAATTTCGCCAATTATTCCGAACGTTAATTAAGATTTTAATTTAATCTATGAAAAATTTGAATAATCTAATAGTTTTCAGATATACAAAATTTTGTATTTAATTCATATGGGAAGTGCCAAGCACCCCATTGAAAGTCCGCCCGTTATTCTCTAAATGTTCTTCAGTAAAATTTGAAGATTCTAACTCTAATAGTTTCTCAGATATACGAATTTTTTTATTTAATTCATATGGGAGCTCCAAGCCCCCCCAGATGAAAGTCCGCCCTTTTTTCTCCAAAATGTTCAGATGAATATTAAAGTTGTTCGTGCAAAATTTGAAGAATTTAATTATATTAGTTTCCCAGATAAATGAATTTTTGTATTTAATTCATATGGGAGGTTCCGCTCCCCTCATTGGTAGTCCCCCAGTTTATTACCCAAAATGTTTACATGGATGTTAAAGTTCTTCCAGAACAACATCATTTAAAGGGATCACAAAGAGATTGAAAAATATTCCAAAAGTTTCACTTTGAAAACATTATTAGAATGTATGAAAACTCGCAACTCTAAAGGAAGACTATTCCTATTTTAGTGGTATTTTATGATTAAAATAAGTAAGAAGTAAGAGTTATATTCGGCAAATCATATGTCGTAAAAAAGCAAATTTCGGAAGTGGTCCGATCATTAGATTAATAAGAACGTCACCGTGATTTTCGGATTAGGGACTTAAATGTGGAATTGGATCAATAATATATATAATTTAAAGTATTTTTTTTAATTCTACCATAATTCTATCATAATGATAACTTTTGGAATGATATTGGCGGACCGATCCTCATAATTTTATTTTTCATAAATGTGGGTTTCGGTTCCTAAAAATGTTTATTTCGTCGACATCGACATTTGAAAGCCATTTATGTGCGTTTAAGTCATTTTCTGAAGAAGATTTCATTACATATTTTCGTTCCAACAAAAATTGTTTTATTATGGTATTATTAAGTACGTAGAAAACGTTAAAATTAATTATTGAAGGGGGCAGGGTCAACTATGGCCTATAGAGATTTCGATTGATATCGAGCCCTTTTTGCAAAATGGACGTAAGCGAGATAAATTTTCGTTCAATTAGGATACTGCGTGTTTAATTTTATGTTTATATATTCAATATTTTAGAAAATTCAAAAAGTACCAGCTAAAGAACGAAAAATTACCAGAAATACTCCAGTTTAAATTTTCATTCACTCAAGTCCCTGATTGCTTAGTTTTATGTTTTTAGGTTCATTATAAAAGTAAATCCAAATAGTACAAGTTGAAGAACGAAAAAGTACCAAAAAGTCCCGTTTTATATGTTCTCACTTACTCCCATGTTCAATATTATAGAAAATTCAAAAAATACCTTTTGAAGAACGAAAAAGTACCAAAAAGTTCCCTTTTATATGTTATTACTTAATCCGGGCTGTACATTCCTAAATTCATGTTTCTATAGAACCTATAGGTTCAATATTATAAAAAATTCAAAAAGTACCAGTCGAAGAACGAAAAATAGAAAACTCAAAAAGTACCTTTTGAAGAGCGAATTCAGAAATACGGAGCGAATTCATTTTATTTTTTATATATGGAGTTTGACAGCATGCCTACACTTCAAAGTGCCAGCACACTGTCAAACTACATATAAAAAAAATCAAAAGTGTATTAGCAAAAAACAATCAGCTGCTCTGTTAACACTACCTTATAATTAATATATCTTTCACCACACAACAACAGATTTTTTGTGGCAAATAAAAAATGCAGAAAACAGCTTGGCGCGAAAAATTCTAGCAGAATTTCTTTTCGCAGTCGGCAGAATTGACATCAACTACACTTCCCATTTGAAATACACATGTTCGATACCTTAGCCCTTTACGGTATGACATACCAGCAATGTAAAAAGGTGTAGCTCCGTTGACGTCAACGAAGCTGGTTTGAAGTCAAAGCAGCGACTCGAATTAGGCGCGAAAACACGAAAATATCTGAGGCGAAGCATATACATCGAACGTTGAGCAAAGTTCTAAACCGGCCAAATTTCAATGAGCGGCTTATTATTAAATAAAAGAAAACTTGCTTAAATGAAAACAAATTAATTTTATATTGTAAAATTCCACAAATTTAGCGAAAGTATTCTGTAAATTGTACAAAATATGGCGAAATTTTCAAGCCGTATTAAGCTGAAAAATTTTCGGCGGCGGCGGCTTTGACATTTTGTTCGGCGGCTAGGCTTAGTCGGCTTAAGCTGTATCGGCGCAAGTCTCTGGTCGAAAAGTGACGTTTTATAATGCAGAGAGCAACAGAGATGCCATGCAGAATTTATTTGTCAGCTGAACAAAATGTTGCCGTATTATATAAAATTATCATATGTAAAATTTTAATGTCACCATACTGTGTATTTAGGGGCAATTACCTAAGATATTATTTAGCTAAAGCACAAACCTTTTGATAGTTTCTTATTGGAAAAAGGGGAAATTTTAAGTGTTGAATTTAAGTATGTATAACGTTAAATCCGTTATACAAAAAAAGGCAGAATAAAGAAAAATATTTTGCCAGCATTTTCTTATACTTTTTATTGTATTAAAGTTCTCTGGCTTTTACACAAAATGCCATATATAATACAATATATATTTAATATATAAAATAAATAATTCACCCACCAGTTTTCTTCCCAAAATATTTGTACATATGTATTGTCATTAAATAATTATCTTTCAGTTATCAAAAAATCCCTTCCTTAACTTCTAAATAAAAAATTTTTATCTCTGTCATGTCAACAAATTTGTAATTTATTAAATATTTCTTTCTTATAATTTTATTAGCTATTTTATTTTTCACACACATTTTTTTCTTTACAATTTACAATTTCTAGTTGTTTTTCTGTCTCTCCTCTCAAAAATAACTATAAATTAAAAATAGTTGCAAATTACAACAACAATAACAAAAGGGATAAAACCCCTTATTTAGCATTATCACTCATGCTCTCATGCATACGCATATACACACCAGCAGTAATGGTCTAGCAATAAACATTGCATATTTTTAGGCTCATAAATTATCCATTATTATGAGAATTTGAATACAAGAGAAAGAAAGTTAGTGTTTTTGTAGAACGGGGGGTGTGCAAGCATATGAGTAAAGAATTATGTAAATATGCAAGTGTGTGCATGTGTTTTGTAGATTTTGCTTATTTGCTGTTAGAATAGGAAAAGAGAAGGATAGAGTGTATGTATATAAGTGTTCGTGTTTTTTTTGTATGTTTTGTTACTTATTTGTTCGTGTGCAAATTGTTCCTTTTCAACTAATTTGTTATATTATGTCTATTGTTGTAAATATAACAACAGAAATACTAATATCCTGCCCTGTTGAATGAATATTCATGCTTAAGCAGAATTGTAAGAGAGAAATGGGACCAACTTAGGTTTTTAAAAGAACGTTAAAGAGAAAACTAATATTAGATTAATGACTACTAACTAACTAACTAACTAACTAACTAACTAACTAACTAACTAACTAACTAACTAACTAACTAACTAACTAACTAACTAACACTAACTAACTAACTAACTAACTAACTAACTAACTAACTAACTAACTAACTAACTAACTAACTAACTAACTAACTACTAACTAACTAACTAACTAACTAACTACTAACTAACTAACTAACTACTAACTAACTAACTAACTAACTACTAACTAACTAACTAACTACTAACTACTACTAACTAACTAACTAACTAACTAACTAACTAACTAACTAACTAACTAACTAACTAACTAACTAACTAACTACTAACTAACTAACTACTAACTAACTAACTACTAACTAACTAACTAACTAACTAACTAACTAACTAACTAACTACTAACTAACTAACTACTACTAACTAACTAACTAACTACTAACTAACTAACTAACTAACTAACT